>NC_045959.1:41741182-41958090 GCF_010909765.2 Amblyraja radiata
AGAGAGAGAGAGAGAGAGAGAGAATTGGGTCCAAGTTTCAGGAAAGTCAGCAATAATTGCCTGTGCATCTGGAAAAGAGTAATTGTGTTACGATGATAACTTGTTATGTTAGAGACAAACACCAAGAAAAGAATGAAAATTAAAAACAACTAAAGGAAAGTTGTGGTGATGTGATGATATCGGAAACTAATAATTCAACATGGATTCTAAATCAAAGGGAAATGTTTAAAATAATGTCTGAGCATGAAATATTCCAGTAGATGGAATGAGCTAGATAATATTTCAAACACATAATTTGGTTTTAACTCTGAGGATATAGAGAGCTGCCAAGCCATTCCCTTCAGTCTTTGTAATCTAAGTTGCTTGGGTTCTGGGGACTCAATTGTAACTGACTGTGGTCTGAGAAAGTGTCTTGGTGAGACACAACTTTCAGGGGAGAGTAAAAAGACTAGATATCAGATGAAGGTGCTGTGAAGTCAGTCGAGAAGTAGCCCTTGATCGAGCGAAGTGCAGATTTGACAACTAGAGGGAGACCTAACTCCACATAACACAAGAAAACACAGCAATCAGGGATGTCGTGAAGCCACAGACAAAAAGTGGCACGTGGAAACATTCATTCTATTTATATTAATATTTCCAGCAGAGTATCAAATATATGACATTTTAGAATTAACAATTTGAGATGAAGCAGTGTTTGTAAATCCTCAATCCTACCAGGAACTCAGCCAATATAAGTTCTGCGGTGGTGTGGGAGGAGAACAGGGAATTTGACCAGGACTCAGATATATTGAAGATAGGCACAAAATGCTGGAATAGCTCAGCGGGACAGGCAGCATCTCTGGAGAGAAGGGACGGGTGATGTTTTGGGTCGAGACCCTTCTTTAGACCCTTGTCTCAGATATATTGGTCAGCTTCAATGTAGTTTATAGTAGGAGTTCCATTCAACCCAAATAAAGGCACCTGCAACTGAAGGGGATTTATAAAAGAAAATAATGGCATCTGCCAAGACTTTCTTTAACCTTAACCTGATTTAACCTCCCTTTATACCTCACGCTGCCTCGACAAGGCCAGCAGCATAATCAAGGATGAGTCGCACCCTGGCCACTCCCTCTTCTCCCCTCTCTCATCAGGCAAAAGGTACAGAAGTGTGAAAAGGCACACCTCCAGATTCAGGGACAGTTTCTTCCCAACTGTTATCAGGCAACTGAATCATTCTCCCACAACCAGAGAGCAGTCCTTAACTACTATCTTGGAGTGTGTTGTATTGTTGTCAAATGAGACATTAAATCCTTGAAAAAAAATAATTTCTCAGGACGCTAGGTTGACATTTGTCTTGATGTCCTGTTAATATTTATCTCTTGACCATCATCATATATCAAACTACCATTAGATTCCCTTTTGTAGCATATTCTATATGTTGTCCTATATATAATTGACACAACAATAACGAAAACACCAAAGATGTATGTAGTTGTCTGTGAATTAATTGGGGTGTCCTGCAAAAGATGCCGTCATAAATGCCAGTAGTCAATCCAGGTCCCTTAATCCACCTCAATTCAATTGGACTCTCTCTTCTAGCCTGGCGAGTTCATGAGAATGACCTCAAACTGGCGTGGATTTCTGATATCCAATGGAGATCAAGGTGGGGATCGGCTCTGGACCCCTCAAGATGATGGCATTTGAATAAGTTTAGGGAGAAAAAAATTAAGGAGCCCGCATTTCGAAAGGATTGCAGAGTTAAGGGCTTGTGCGATTTTTTCGGTGACTGCGAACGTCAGTGACTGACGCTCGCAGTCGCCGTAAAACCGTCTAGTTGTACAACAATCTACGACAGGCTATGACACAGTTTACGTCAAGCTACGACACTCCGCATCACCCGCCTTCAAAACACAAGACGGTTGCACTGATGTATAATAATCTCATTGGAAATGAACTTATCTACAATAAATCTAAGGACCAATAACTTTTAAAGAAAGTAATTATTTATTTAACGTCAGCTTAAAAATAACATTATACTGAAAAACAATAATTCATTTAACAAGAAAGATTTAACTTCCACAAACTATATGTATATACATATATATATATATAGTTTGTCGAAGTTAAATCTTTCTTGTTAAATGAATATATATATTTAACGGCATATTTCAAAGAACATCATACTTAAGCAAATATTTTATTCAACAATAGTCAGATCTGACAATAACATTACAATTTACACCAACTCCAATGAACTTCGACAGACCAAAAAGATCTATTTTCTTTCACCACATTAGAAAGAACATCATTTAAAATGTTCTTAATAATGTACTTTGTACATTTATGTACTTTTGTACTTTTCATTCTTTATGGGCACTTTGCCCCTGGCCATCTTCTGCCAAATAATCCGAGAGATTCAGACTCAAGCTTGCACTTGAGTCCCGACTCTCTAATCTGTCTGGAAATGCTGGTGTCACTGATCTCTGTCGCCTTTGCCTGTTACAAAATCTGCAACAAAAGAGTACGATACAGGTAAGTAATTTTTGGGAAACGATGGTGAAAAATGGATGGACGGGTGGATTAAATGAGAAATCTGCTGATAATTCACCCAAAAGCACTTACTTCTTTGATTATATCCCGCGGACTTGCCTGTCTGGACTCTTCCTCAGCCGCAGTTGTGCTGGAGCCTGCAGTGGGGATGGCAATGGTCTGCTTCCTCTTGCTGTGCTCCTGACTTGTCAGGGTGGTGGATCCAGAGGGTCCCTCAAGAGGATCAAAAAGCTCATCCTCACTGGAGATGGCACGCTGTGGATTCTCC
This sequence comes from Amblyraja radiata, assembly GCF_010909765.2. Taxonomy (NCBI): domain Eukaryota; kingdom Metazoa; phylum Chordata; class Chondrichthyes; order Rajiformes; family Rajidae; genus Amblyraja; species Amblyraja radiata. Next base: position 41,743,980 of record NC_045959.1, read on the forward strand.
TTGTTGAACTGGAAGAACATAAATGTGTATCACAAATTTTCTAGACCATCAGGACGTGGCAAGCAAGATGACAATCAAATTATCAATGTCAAAATATTCTTTTATATAATAATCACCTTCTTGGAGCTCTGCCTCCTCTCCACTCAAATGATATGGTTCTTTATAAAAGCCCATTTTTCTACTATCCACTGCTGCCTCTGGGTCACGAATTTACTGCCAGAGCCAGACTTGTGCAAACTGTGCGACAGCTTGCCGTACCTTGTCCTCTGGCTCTTAAACCATTGGCACAGTTGGTCGTCTGTGAAAACATAGAATGAATGAAGATCAGTGTGGAACAAATTGTAATTTTAATTGTGATTGTAAGTTACAAAGTAAGTGTGTACTTACAAGTGCAGCCAGGGAACTCCTTCGCCTTGGTCTCAAGCAGCACGTACTTTTGCTCCTTATTCCTAATTATTTTCTTGGTGTAGAGAGAGGGGGAGAGAGAAGGGGGAGACGGGAGTATGGGGTTCATTTTCCCACACATGCCATAGGTGACTGGGCAACCTGAACCCAAGCACCAAGTTGAAAGCAGCCGAAGGTGTGCATCGCTCGGGACAGCCCCCACTCTCCCATGGCCACCCTTCGTGGGCTGCGGGTCGGGTGGAGCAGAGGTTTGGGACAATGTTCATGCCTTCACAGTGATGTGATGGGCACGGGGGTCTGGACCAATCGCTGACAAGTCCCGCCCCCCCCGGCAATGTCAAGTCCGTTATTGGACTTTTCTGTTGAGTGGCAGTCGGTCTTTTGCCCTGTAGGCGACGCCGCCTTTCGGGTAGGTGGAGTTTCGACAGAGCGGCCATTCAGTAAGTTTGCTTTTAGGCGACGCTGCTTTTCATTTCCTTGGGATTTAGACGTCTCGCCCTTTCGGTTAGTTTGCATTTAGGCGTCCCATCCTTTTGGTTAGTAGGAGTTTCGTCTGCGGACTCTTTCGGTTTATTGTCGTTTCAGCCTCGTTTCCATTCCGTTCTTTGGCTTCGACTTCTTGTCTGTCGGCGCCACGTCCATGTACCGCGGAACTGACCTGAGGGTGGAATGTTAAACCAAGTCATTCATAGATAGATGAAGAACATCCTACTGGTGTTGTTTATCTTAAATCTGTAATTTATATGGTTCTTTGTCCATTCTTTTTTTTGTGGGATGATGTTGTCTTTAAATTGGTCTGCCAGACTCTTCCACATTATAATAATAACAACTGCATGTCAAAAATATTTCATCGGCTGTTTACAAGGTCAAGGTTTTACAAAGAGAAGGGGTGAAAGCTACTAAATAAATCCAAGTTGTAACTTTTCATTTAATATTTAGATTTACCACTCGGCTTTCAGCAGAATTACTCTTCTACCATCAAAAAACATGGTCCAATAATCTCCACTGGGTTTGTAAGATTATCCCTTGAGAGAATGTTATTCACTGAAGACCTCTGATACATGGATCTTCTATCTGACACATTGAGAATGAAAAAGGAGCTGCTAAGCTCTAAGCCGTGCCTTGATATCAAATCACTTTCTCTTTGAAGATGCGACTGTCCATTTTACTTCGGAGTCACGTGAGTGACTACGTGAAGAACCCGTCCAGCACGCATGCGCGACATGAGCGTTCACGCAGTGCAACAGCGACGAACGGGAGTACGGGCGCTCCCGCTACAAGCTTAAAAAGGCGGACCGTCAGGTAAGTACTTACTCTGAGGTCGTAATTACAAAACTTTGCTCTGCTTTGTGCACTCCAGATCGAGAAAAGCTGGAAAATGAGCAAAGCAAGACAAGGAAAAAAGACCGCCCCCCGTTCGACTCCAACAGAACAGGAGCATTCCATCAGTGAGAGGCGGCACCTGGACCGCACACGCTGCGGTCCACAATCATTGATACCGAGCCGAGCCCAGTACTGCTAGCGCAGCCTGACCAACAGCAGCGGACTGGAGGCATATCAAAATGAAAAACAAACCAGCCGGTAATCTCTGATGACTCCGAAGAGGAAGACTCGCCGCCTGAGAGCCGCAGAGGTAGCCGCCTGAGCCGCATGGAAAGGCTCATGGAGCAAATGCTCCAGCGAGACTTGCTTCGGTAGCTGGAGCAGTCTCGCCAAGGGAGTTCAGGCACTCCCGCACCAGTGCCTTACAATGCACTGCCCATCGCTTCCCCCTCAGCCGAGGGCAGCGTTGGCGACCAGGACTGGGCTGGTCAGGAACAGGGGTCACTGGCCGAAGATGTCGGGAGTACGCACGGGGTACAGGACCAGGAAGAGCTGCTGGGTGTGGTGAATCGCTACGTGGCTACACCACGAGCAGGGCGGCCGTTGCAGCCAAAACTGGCGGCCAGCATTGACTACCTGTCCTTCAAACCCCTACAAGAACAGGTAGTTAATGAGGCACTAGAACTCTACTCGCCTCCGGAGAACTGCATTTCGCTCAACGTACCGGCCGTCAACAGCCAAATATGGGGGTACGTTGGGCAGAGTATCCGAAACCAGGAACTAAAATTGCAGCGTATCCTCAAGCTCCTGACGTCAGCCATAACATCCTATGCTCGTACCGTGGATGGGGTGAACATGACCACCAACCAGCAAGACACTCTGGCTCTGCTGTGTAACACCCAATACGAAATAAACAACCTACGCAAGGAGATAATAAGACCTGCCCTCAATCCCAAATTTGCAGGACTGTGCAAAACACCGGCCTCAGAGCCACAGATCCTGCTATTTGGTAAGGACTTGTCAAAACAAGTAAAAGACCTAGAGGAAGAGTCCAAAGCATTCGGCCTCATGAGGGCAGGCCCCGGAACGAGCAGACCCACACAACCCAGATGGCAGTACCCCACCGCGTCCACCAGTCGACGTCAAACTCATGGGACTGGTGAAAGCTCGGGGTCCGCATACCATCCCCGAAAGCCTTTTTTAGGCCAGGGCCCAGAACGGACCCCATGGAAAATGCGCCACCCCCAACCAGCAGTACATCCAGCAACACAACGACGGATGAAGAAACCGAAGAAAGGAACACTCCCATAACTATGGAGGTAGGTGGGTCTGGTTCCTACCAGCATATAAAAAGTGGGGGAACTGTACTAACAGGGGGGAGATTACACCTGTTCATGGAAGCATGGAGGACTATCACGAATGATAGTTATATACTTAACAGTATTCGTGGATACAAAATAGAATTCATTCAAGAAAATATGCCACCAGTTCAGCATGCACCCCAAAGGGTCTTTACCCTCTCAGTCAAAGAAAAACTAGAGGGTCAAGCAGAACTGGTGAGGTTACTTACAAAGGGTATCATTGAGAAATCCAAACATGAACCTTTGGAATTTGTCTCAAATATATTTACCATAACAAAAAAGATGGTGGATGTCGCATCATCATTGACTTAACCTCACTAAATACCTTTGTTAAGTATATACATTTCAAAATGGAAACATTTGTAACTGCCAAACAACTGATTTCCAAAGGATACTTTATGGCAAGCATCGATTTAAAAGATGCCTACTATTCAGTACCCATTCAAAAGGATCATCGCAGATAGCTGAAATTTACCTGGATGGGGCAACAATGGCAGTTTAAAGCGTTGCCTAATGAGTTAACATCAGCCCCAAGACTATTTACCAAGATATTAAAACCAGCCTTGGCAACATTAAGAAAACAGAGACATATTGTCATGGCATATCTTGATGATATCCTAATAGGAGGCAAAACCATGGAATTGGCTAAATCAGCTGTATTAGCTACCAAACAATTGTTGGAAACCCTGGGATTTGTCTTACATCCAGATAAATCTAAGTTGACGCCATCCACGACTATGGACTATCTGGGATTCACAATTAACTCAGTCTACATGTCTGTAATATTGCCAAAAGATAAAGCAGCAGAATTGGCACAGACGTGTAACAATTTAATGGTTAGCGATCGACCAACCATCCGACAAGTGGCAAGAGTAATTGGCAAAATAGTAGCAGCATTTCCAGCTACACAATTTGGACCTCTGCACTATCAAAACCTACAAAGGGCAAAAGTGCAGGCATTAAAACGTCATGCAGGTCACTTTGACCGAACCATGAAATTACCCATTGAAGCAATATCAGAGTTACAATGGTGGATAGAGAACATTTGGCATAGTTCCAACCCTATCATCATCAATAACCCAACGTTAACTATACAAACAGATGCCAGTGCTCAAGGCTGGGGAGCAACTAATACCATATCCAGCACAGGTGGTAGATGGACTAACCTAGAATCATCTTTACTACAGACACTGGGCATAAATTATTTGGAAATGTTGGGTGCGTTCTATGGTTTAAACGTTTTATGGTTTAATATGCACCACTTGCATGTTCGTTTACAGATTGATAATACCACGGTGGTGGCCTATATTAACCGTATGGGCGGAATAAAATCGATATCATGTGACAATTTGGTCAACATAATCTGGCAATGGTGTGTTGATAGACATATTTGGCTATCAGCAACTTACCTACCAGGTAAGCTAAATACAGTGGCAGACACCAGGTCACGCAAATTCAATGATAACACCGAATGGATGTTAAATCCTAAAGCATTTGCTAAAATTACAAAGCAATATGGCACACCAGATATCGATCTCTTTGCATCCAGACTAAATCACCAGGTACCAATGTATGTCGCTTGGGAACCAGACCCTGAGGCAGCAGCGATAGATGCATTCGCGCTGGACTGGGGAAACTATTTATTTTATGCCTTTCCCCCCCTTCTGCCTCATCAGTCGGGTATCACGCAAAATACAGATGGACTCTGCTTCAGGTATTTTGATAGTACCCGACTGGCCTACACAGCCATGGTTCCCAGTGGTCCTCGACATGGTCATCGAAACTCCAATGTCCTTTCCCAGCAGCCCAGACCTATTGACTCACTCGGTGTCAGGCATAAGTCATCCATGCCATGACAAAATTAACCTACTGGGTTGCAGATTCTGAAAAGACCACTGCTGGGCCTGGGATTATCTGACAGGACCATCAACACGATGACGGCGTCCCACCGTATGTCCACCAGGAAACAATACCTATCGAGCATCAGGAAGTGGGAAAGATACTGCTCGAATACTGGGACAACATACTCATCTACAACCATAACCAATGTACTGGAGGTCCTGGCCGGCCTTCACCATAATGAAGGACTGAGCTACAGCGCCATCAATACTGCCAGAAGTGCTCTGTCAGCCTACTTAAAACAGGCACCAGGACAACAGGCCATAGGGTCTCACCCGCTGGTGATCAAACTTATGAGAGGGATATTCAACTCCAACCCCCCTAGACCTAGGTACACCCAAATCTGGGATGTCAGTGTGGTCCTGACATACCTAAGGGGATGGTCACCAGCCAGGTCTCTCACCCTGGAACAGCTAACCCTGAAAACGGTCATGCTGATGGCACTAGTCTCAGCACAAAGAGTCCAGTCCCTCCACTTACTGCGACTGGACAACATGGTTATAACACCAGACCGTGTCACATTCACCATTCAGGAGCTGGTAAAGCAGAGCAGGCCAGGAACTTCAGGCCTAGTTATGGATTTCCGGGCATACCCACCTGACCCACGGTTATGTGTCATGACTCATTTACTCACTTACATCAACACAACAAGAGATTCCCGAGGGAGAGAAAAAGCCTTATAGGTCAGCCACAAGAAACCTCATGGTCGGGTGTCGAGCCAAACCATCTCAAGATGGCTCAAGCAGGTACTGGGAGCTGCTGGAGTAGATACTGACGTATATACATCTCACTCCACCAGGGCAGCATCCACATCGGCGGCTAAAAGGATGGACGTGCCATTGGACCACATCCTGGCTACAGCGGGGTGGTCCATGGAGAAAACATTCCAAACGTTCTACAATAAGCCGCTAGCAGAACCTGTATTATTTGCAGAAAGAGTTTTAGAATCTGCAAATATATAATTTAAGCCCGGGGGAGCATTTTTTCTTTTTGTTATTGTTTAATAAATACCATTATTATTTTACAAACAGATTCATGGTTGATTACGATAACATACTTCCTCCCTTGAATGACTTCGGCAGCGAGTGAAGTATGAACTGTTACACGGTTTGAAATCACAGAGCTTTAAAATCTTCACGTAGTCACTCACGTGACTCCGAAGTAAAATAGTAAGATTAAACGAGAACTTACCAGTTTGAAGTTTGATCTGTATTTTATGGTGAGTTACGATGAGTGATTACGTGCCCTCCGCTCCCACCCTCAATTATAGAGATTAACTGGTATCTTAGTTCTCCTTTTCTTTACTATGTTTATTTCAATTATTGTGTTTCCTGTGATTCCACACTGCTGCTTTGAAGTATGTCGCGCATGCGTGCTGGACGGGTTCTTCACGTAATCCCTCATCGTAATTCCTCATAAAATACAGATCAAACTTCAAACTGGTAAGTTCTCGTTTAATCTTACTATTAAATCTGATTAAATTGAATGTCAAAGTAACAGTCAAAGTTTAAAAGAAGACTGAAATAAACTAACATAAAACCACGGTGTTTACAACAATAATTTTGGATGCAACTTCATCATCTTTTTCAGAAAGTGCTAAGTACCAAAATGTCTGGATTCGGAGGAAGTAAACGGTGATCATCTGACTGTGTGATGAGTTAGAGGATGAGAAGATCTTGTTGAGACTTGTTCTTGCAGTTCCCCCTTCTATTTCCACCTCCTCTGATAACATCCTCCATCCATTTTCCCACCCAAAGCACCATCATTCCCAGCCTTGCTCCTCAAAGTAACCATGAATTAATATGGTATCTTGAAATTTGTGGCACCGTAGCACAGTTTTCTGACAACAAGATTGAAATTCCACTGCTAGGTGCACTTCAGGTCATTCATTCAGACACAGAGCTTGTCCCTTGAGCCCTGTCTCTCTGTTTACTTACAAGTCCATTACATTATTTCCCTTTGCTTTTTCCTTAACTCCATCGTTCCAAAAAGTTCATCTTTCCATCGTTTCCAATCTTCATTGTTATAATGTAATTGGAATCCAAAGATTACAGGTGCTGGAAGTCTGAAATAAAAATGTATATTTGTGGAAAATCTCAGCAGGTTGGACAGAAAGTGGAACAGAGTTAAATTCTTAAGTTGTTGACCCTTCTTCAAACTTCTGATTTTATCCTGGAAATAGCTAAAAGGAAAGAGCGTTCACGTTGTGGCCCTGTTTCCACAAATCTTTCCACCACCACGCACAAGAAGCACAAGAAGCACAAGAAGCGACAAGTGTGTTCATCTCTGGCTGAACAACTTCTAATCTTGTGTGTGGACTCGATAAGAAGAAGCCTGAAATATTCATTCTGTTTCTCTTTCCACAGATGCTGCCTGAACTGCTTAGTATTTCCAGCATCTTCTGTTTATTGTAGGAAGGAACTGCAGATGCTGGTTCACACCGAAGATAGACACAAAATGCTGGTGTAACTCAGCGGGACGGGCTGCATCTCTGGATAGAAGGAATGGGTGATGTTTTGGGGTCAGGGCCCTTCTTTAGACGAATTGTAGGAGGAGAGGGGCAGGAAAGAAAGCTGGGAGAGAGGAGAGGCAGGACAAAGTGTGGCAGGTGGACACAGGTGAGGGAGGTTTTTGATAGGCAGATGGTGATAACAAAGGCCAGAGATTAAAACAGAAGGTGTGAGACAGAAGGGTTGAAGAGTTGCAAATTGTAAAGCCAGAGGAAGGAATGTAGGAGGAGGGGGAGTGGGAGTGGGAGTGGAGAAATAGGTGCGAGTCCAGGTGGGCAACAGGGGACGGGAAATGTTGCATTTTGGGAGTACTTACATGGGTAGAACCTACACAATGTACGGGGAGAGCTCTGGGGAGTGTTGTAGAGCAGAGGAAACCAGGAGTACAGGTACATAGTTCATCAAACGTGACATCAAAGGTAGATAGGGCGGTCTAAAAGGCTTTTGGCACATTGACCTTCATCAGTCAGAGCATTGAATATAGAAGTTGGGAGGTCATGTTGTAGTTGTAGAAGAGTTTGGTGAGGCTTCATTTAGAATATTGTCTTCAGTTTTGGGCACCATGTTGTAGGAAAGATGTTGTCAAGCTGTAAAAAGTGCAGAGAGGATTTACAAGGGTGTTTCCAGGAGCTATGTGGAGAGGTTGAGCAAGCTAGGACTCTATTCCTTGGAGTGCCGGTGGATGAGGGGTGATCTTATAGAAGTATATAAAATCATGGGAAGAATAGATCAGGTAGGTGCACAGAGTCTCTGTCCCAGAGAAGGGGAATTGAGAACCAGAGGACATGGGTTTAAAATGAGGGGAAGAGGGGGGGGGGGGGGGGGGGGGGGGGGGGGGGGTAAATACACAACTAAAAATAGACTAAAACATACATCTAACAAGTCAGAAAGAAGACAAAAAGAAGAAAGACAGACAGACTGCAGGCGAGTCGCAGCTGCTTGGGCAACGATGGGAGTGGAATGGAAAATTAAAATGTTGATTGGTAGCTCCGTTTTTTCTAGTAAACTGACAGGAGATGTTCTTCAGACTGAAGAAGGTCTCAACCCGAAACGTCACCCATTCCTTCTCTCCAGAGATGCTGCCTGCAGATGCTGCCTGAGTTACTCCAACATTTTGTGTCTAACTTTGATTTAAACCAGCATCTGCAGTTCTCTCCTACACAGGACTTGTATTTACTGTAGAGGATACACGTACATGCCCAGAAGCAGCTGTAAATCAAATACTAAGAGGGTAGGAGAATCTCAGGAAGATTATAAGCACTGGCAAAGTGGTACTGTGCAATCTTTAGGAACTGTGGACTGATGGATCTTTGAGTTCAAAAGGACTGCATCTTAGTGAGATAGCTGATGCTTTCCTTTTCATTTATCAAAAGTCCCTCAATTCTGAGAAAATTCCCTTCATTTGAAAAATGGCAAACATAACTAATTTGTTCGAAAAGGGAGGAAGATAGACAACAACAAAAAATACAAGGCAATTATTTGAAAACATTTGAATCTGTGATATCAAGTGTTGTAGTCAGACACATAAAATCAGTTGAAGTCAGCCTGGTTTTGTGAAATGCACATAATGCTTGACCAGGTTATTGGATACTTTTAAAGAAGTAACATGTACTGTGGATAAAGAGGAACTGATGGATGCACTAAACTCAGGTCTACAGAAGGCTTTTGATAAAGTGATCAATGGACGGCACAGTGGCGTACCGTTGGAGCTGCTGCCTTACAACGTCAGAGACCCGAATTAGATCCTGACTACAGGTGTTTGTCTGTATGGAGTTTGTACGTTCTCCCCATGACCTTACGTGGTTTTCTCCGAGATCTGCGGATTCCTCCCACACTCTAAAGACATACAGGTCCATACAGGTTTAATTGGCTTTGTTTCAATGTCCACTTGTGCCTTGTGTGCATAGGGTAGTGTTAATGTGTGGGGATCGCTGGTCGATGCAAACTCGGGCCTGTTTCCGTGCTGTATCTCGAAACTAAAATGATTACTGCATGAAATACAAGCTCATGATGTTGGAGATAATATGTTGGCAGATAGAAAATTAACTGGCTAACAGGAAACAGAATAGGCATAAATAGGCCTTGTTCTGGTTGGCAAAATGTAATGAGTGGATTGCCTCACGGATCAGTGCAGCAGCCTCAACATTTAATAATTCATATAACGATTTTGATGAACGCAATGTAATAGTTGCTAAATTTACTGACATCTTGAAGAAAGGTACAAAAATAAGTTATGAAGAGGGCATAATGAGGCTGTTTCTGTGCCATACTACTCTCTGATTATGACTTTTGATGGTCAGAAGTGATTACAGCTGGAAACAGAAAGGATTCTTTTTCTGTAGAAGGTTTAACCCTGAGCTTAATTTAAGGAAAGAAAGGAAGAAAGGCAGAAACTTCAAAATGTCAACTCCGGGATAGCAGAAGGAATTAGATTATTGCCCTTGGTCAGAGGGCAAAGCAAAAGTAAGCTGAGAGTTTTCTTTAATAAAAGAAAAATAGTAGCAAGAAGCAATATAATAAACGGAATACAGAGATTCAAGAATCTTAACAGGAAAGCTGATATGATCCTTTAGTGATTTCTTTTTCTTAATTTTAAACAATATTTGAAAATTACTTTTAGTAATTTTCTGTCTAAATATTTCTCAATTTATTTACTTGTTATTCCTTGTTTTATTCTGTTTTCTAAAAGAATACAGATGAATCCCATAAGAGATCTGGGAAGGTGGTAAAGTAAATAATCAACAGAGAATCCATTTTGAAATCTGAAGAAGGGTTTCGACCCGAAACGTTGCCTATTTCCTTCGCTCCATAGATGCTGCCTCACCCGCTGAGTTTCTCCAGCATTTTTGTCTACCTAATGTATTTTGAAATGTCATTTGCTTTGTCTACAGTGGAACTGTTGCTGTTTCATATCTTTTTATACCAGCTTTTGCTGCTGCAGTAAAGTTGGGTTAATTGGATGATTTCTGATATATCAGAGGGTCTCAAAGGTGTAAGTATAAGAGATTGCAGATGCTGGTTTACAAAGAAAGATGCAAAATGCTGGAATAGATTCAAGATTCAAGAGATTCAAGAGAGTTTATTGTCATGTGTCCCAGATAGGACAATGAAATTCTTGCTTTGCTTCAGCACAACAGAATATTGTAGGCATAAATAAATACAGAACAGATCAGTGTGACCATATACCATTGAATATATATATACATACACACACACATAAATAAGCAGATAAAGTGCAATGGGCTATTAATGTTCAGATTTTTGTTTGAGTTGAGTTTAATATCCTGATGGCCGTGGGGAAGAAGCTGTTCCTGAACCTGGATGTTGCAGATTTCAGGCACCTGTACCTTCTACCTGAAGGCTGCGCGGAGATGAGTGAGTGGCCAGGATGGTGTGGATCCTTGATGATGCTGGCAGCCTTTTTGAGGCAGCGACTGCGATAGATCCCCTCGATGGTAGGGAGGTCAGAGCCGATGATGGACTGGGCAGTGTTTACAACTTTTTGCAGTCTTTTCCACTCCTGGGCGCTCAAATTGCCGAACCAAGCCACGATGCAACCGGTCAGCATGCTCTCTACTGTGCACCTGTAGAAGTTCGAGAGAGTTCTCCTTGACATACCGACTCTCCATAATCTTCTCAAGAAGGAGAGGCGCTGATGTGCTTTCTTTATAATTGCATCAGTGTTCTCGGACCAGGAGAGATCTTCAGAGATATGCACGCCCAGGAATTTGAAGCTCTTGAGCCTTTCAACCATCGACCAGTTGATATAAACAGGACTGTGGGTCCCCATCCTACTCCTTCCAAATAGCTCACGGATCAGGCTGTGAATCTTGCTTTTAACATGGTGTTGTATACTATTTACACTCCTGAATCCCACAGCTAATTCTATGAGCAAAAGCAATGTGAAATAAGAATTTCCCCTGAATGATCATCTTGGTGGAGGCGAGATCAGAGCTTGGAACTGAGAAAGCATAGCAAAAGGGAACAGTAGGATTAAATGAACTCGTAAGTATAGACATGATCAAGAAATGTTATGATCCAGAACTCTTTTAAAAGATTATGTTTTCTTTAATAGTGTATTTCTACAAAAAGTAAAACATGGTCCTGACTGGTATCGTTTGGTTCGTAGATCAAAGGATTTTAGAAAGAAATGAAACAGAAAATTAAAATTATAGCTGGACCTGATAAACAGAAAACTTTGTTGAGCAACAACTACTGATATAAGGTGTTTATTCAGCTAAGGACTACATTATAACAGACAATGTGTGTTGTATAATCAGCTTCATCATGCTGTTTTGAATGTTGTTAATGTTGAATGTTGCTATGCCTTTCTTAAGGGGCTGTCCCTCTTGGGCGACCTAATTGAAATAATGTCATGTTGAAAATCTCCTTCGACTATGTAGAAGACCTCCTTCGATCTCCTTCGACTATGTTGAAGACTAGCTTTGACTAGCTTCGGGAAAATTAGACACTGAATAGTGGAGAGTGAAGACGACCTCCTTCGATCTCCTTCGACCTCCCTTTGACTATGATGAAGACCATCTAAGACTACCTTCAACTACCTTCGACTACCCTCGATTACCTACGACTAACTATCTCGCCGACCTACTACGAGATACTACGACTAAATCTGTGAGTAAAAAAAGTATCGCTTTTTTCCATGGCGACTTTTTTTTACTGGCGGGCATGTTTCAACATGTTGAAAAATACGCCGCGACCTAGCTGAGGCCTCGAGTATGCGGGGACTACTCTCAAGCATGAAGGAGAGTTACAAAGACCTCCTACGACCTAGTGTCGACCATGTTGCGAGTATGAGTCGAGGGCAAACTCGCCAGAACTCGCGGGTTAGCTCGCCCAAGTGGGACAGGCCCTTTAAAGTCATAGAGTTTTTCAGCACAGTAAATGGGGTTTTGACACATCACACTTATGACAACCTTTGGGAAAATACCCACATCTGGTCCTTATTCTGCTGTGTCTTGCCTATCTATTCAAGTGTCTGTCGAAATGTCTGTTGTACATAGTGATTGTGAATGATTCTACCACCTCCTCTAGCAGCATGTTTTAGTTATCAATCACCCTCTGTTTGAAAATGATATCCCTCAAATCCATTTTCAGGTGTTAGAGGTTATGGGGAGAAGGCAGGAGAATGGGGTTAGAAGGGAGAGATAGATCTGCCATTATTGAATGGCAGAGTAGACTTGATGGGTCGGAAGGCCTAATGACCTTATTTCAAAACTTCCTCCTCTCACCTTAAACCAATGCCCTCTTGTTGTTTCCATGAGAAAAGGATCCTAACTCCCTATCAATGCACATTGTAATTTTATATGCTTATCCTAGGTCATCCCACAGACTCTTTCGATCCATGGAAAACGGCTAGTCTATCTAATATCTCCTCATTATTAAAGTTAGACAACATGCTGGAGAATCTGCTGTGCACTCTCAGCAATGTAGCCACATTCTTCCTATAGTCTGGTAACCAGAACTGCACACATTACTCAAGTGCAGCTTAACCAGTGTTTTGTAAAGTTGCAATATAGAGTCCCAACTGTTATAATAATAATAATGGATGGGATTTATATAGCGCCTTTCTAATACTCAAGGCGCTTTACATCGCATTATTCATTCACTCCTCAGTCACACTCGGTGGTGGTAAGCTACTTCTGTAGCCACAGCTGCCCTGGGGCAAACTGACGGAAGCGTGGCTGCCAATCTGCGCCTACGGCCCCTCCGACCACCACCAGTCACTCACACACATTCACACACAGGTAAAGGTGGGTGAAGTGTCTTGCCCAAGGACACAACGACAGTATGCACTCCAAGCGGGATTCGAACCGGCTACCTTCCGGTTGCCAGCCGAACACTTAGCCCATTGTACCATCTGTCGTCCCAGTTATATTCTACGCCCCGGCACATGAAGGCAAGCATGCCATATGCCTTTTTTACCGCCCTATCCACCTATGTTACCACTTTCAAAGATTTATAGACATGAACCCAGGATCCCCCTATTCATCAACATTTTTTGTACCTTACCATTACTATATATATACATATATATATATATGTCCTACCCATATTTGACATCGGAAAATGCATCACTTCATGAGATTACATTCCATCTGCCAAACATTCCACCTTCCAGCTAGCCTAGACAATCTTTCTCACTATGTACAATACACAATGTTTGCATCGTTCGAAAACTTATTTCCCTCAATGGTTCGGGACGCTTGAAGGGCAAATCTGTATGACACATCAAGCACTCACAGTCTTAAACTTATTTTCCAAATAATACTCTTCTACTCTTCCTGCCTGCAAGCAATGGAATCACTGTTAAAGGCTGGGAAACGGTGCTTCCCTGCGACTCAATTGAAAACCCTCAAGCTGGCCTGTTGCGACTTTTATATTTGAGACTTTAGAATCATAGCATGGAAACAGGCCCTTCGGCCCACAGAGTCCGCACTAACCAGTGATCACCCTGTATTAGTTCTACCCTACACAGGTATGGATAATTTACAATTTACAGAAGTCAACTAACCTATGAACATGTATGCCTTACAAGATACAAGATAAGATACAAGATACATTTATTTGTCACGTACCAATTGGTACAGTGAAATGTGTGGTCGCCATACAGCCATACATATAAATAATAAAGAGCACAGGATATGATAAGTTTTTTTAAACACAGACATCCCCACACAGCGGGATCAAATTCCCACTGTGAGGGAAGGCTCCAAAAATTCAGTCGTCCTCCTCTGTTGTCTTCCCGTGGTTGGGGGGGGGGGGAGGCTCCCGAACCCCCCGCTGTCACCGCTCCGGGCGGCCCGATGTTCAGGCCCGCTCGCCGGGGTGATGGAAGTCCGACATCGGGACTGGAGGACCTCCTCAGCGGTTTGGACATCCAAGTCTGCAGGCCGCGCTGGGCGGAGATGCAACGCTGGCGGCCCTCGGCAAAGGGCCCCAGGACTCCGCGATGTTGTTCTCCAAACTACAGCTCAGCGATGTTGGAGCAGCGGCCCAACAGCTCCAAACGGCAATCCAGGTAGGCATCGCCCGCTCCATGGTGACTCCAGCGCTGCGCCGCCGCTGTTGAAGCTCTGGTCCGGTCCCCGGCAGGAAAGGCCGCGCCAATCCAGGTGGTAGGCCGCGAGGAGGGGGGTGGGGACGCAACTCAGAGAATAGTCGTGTCCCCGCCAGGAAGCGACTTACCCCTTACCCCTTCCCACTTACCCTACCCCCCAGGGCCATAGATAGGTCTTTAACTAAATAGTAGGGGTGTGGGATCAACAAATCGGAAGTGTATGTAGATGGAATTAAAAGGAAGAAGAGTGCAGGAAAGGTTGCAGAGGTCTCCAGAAGTGACAGGATGGAAAGTTTAAGAAGGTATAAGAGAGCAAAGTAGGGTAATATTGGGACCAATGTGAGAGGAGTGGGGGGAGGGGGGGGGGGGTGGACATCAGACTTAAGGTGTTATATTTGAATGCACGTAGCATACGGAATAAAGGTGATGAGCTTGTAGCACAGTTAGAAATTGGTAGGTATAATGTTGTGGGCATTACAGAGAGGTGGCTGAAAGAGGATCGGTGCTGGGAGCTGATATCCAAGGGAGAATGAGGCGACTGTGGCTGACAAGGGAAGTCAAAGACAGCATAAAGCTAAAAGGCATATAGTATGGCAAAGATTAGTGGGAAGCTAAAGGATTGGGAAGCTTTTAAAAAACAAATGAAGGTACCTAAAAAAGCAATATGGGGAGAAAAGATGAACTATGAAGGTAAGCAAGCCAATAATACAGAGGATACCAAGAGTTTCTTCAGACATATTAAGATAAATAAAGAGGCAAGCTGGGCATTGGACTGCTGGAAAATGATGCTAGAGAAGTGATAATGGAGATTAAAGAAATGGCAGAGGAATTGAAGTAGATACCAGCAACAAAACCACCACCAAAACTAGCAGGTACACAAAAAAGCTGGAGAAACTCAGCGGGTGCAGCAGCATCTATGGAGCGAAGGAAATAGGCAACGTTTCGGGCCGAAACCCTTCTTCAGACTGATGGGGGGTGGGGGGGGGGGGGGGGGGGGGGAGAAGAAAGGAAAAAGGAGGAGGAGCCCGAAGGCTGGGGGATGGGAGGAGACAGCAGGAGGGCTGAGGAAGGGGAGGAGACAGCAAGGACTAACAAAATTGGGAGAATTCAATGTTCATGCCCCCAGGATGCAGAACTAGCATATTGGTAGTTGGAATAAAGGCATAGAATTCAGAAATGGGAGGTGCAAATGGACTTGGGAGTGCTTGTGCAGGATTCCCTAAATGTTAATTTGCAAGTCGGATCAATAGTAAGGAAGGCAAATGCAATGCTAGCATTAATTTCAAGAGGACTAGAATATAACAAATGTAAAGCTGAGGGTTTATAAGGCACTGGCCTGACCACACTTGGAGTATTGTGAACAATTTTGGGTCTCATATCTGAGGAATGATGTGCTGGCGCTGGAGAGGATCCACAGGAGATTCATGAGAATGATACTAGAAATGATTGGGTTTACATACGATGAGCATTTGATGGCACTGGGCCTGTACTCACTGGAGTTTTGAAGGATATGGGAGGATCTCACTGAAACTTACTGATTAGTGATAGACCTGGATAGAGTGGACCTGGAGAGGATGTTTCCACTACCAGGAGAGTCTAGGACCAGATGCCATAGGCTCAGATTAAAAGGATGTATCTTTAGGAAAGAGAAGTGAGGAAATTTCTTGTCAGAGGGGCTGAATCTGTGGAATTCGTTGCCACAGAAGGCTATGGAGGCCAAGCCAAAGGATATTATTGAGGCAGAGATTGATAGATTGTTGATTACTGCGGATGTCAGGGGTTATGGAGAGAAGGCAGGAGAATAGGGGTTGAGAGGGAAAGATAGATCAGCCATGATTGAATGGCAGAGTAGACTTGAAGGGCCGGATGACCTAATTCTGCTCCTATCATTAATGAACATGAACTTTAAACAAAAAGGCACAGTGGCATAGCTGGTAGAGATGCTGCCTCACAGTGCCAGAGTCCTAGGTTTAAGTCTGACCTCAAGTACTGTCAGCATGGAGTTTGCGCATTCTCCCTATGACCGCATGGATTTCCTCCGGGTGCTCCGAGTTCCTCCTACATCCCAAAGATGTGTGGGTTTGTCGGTTAATTGACCTCTGTAAATTGCCGCTAATGTGTAGGGAGCAGATGAGAAAGTGGGATAACATAGCACTAGTGTGAACAGGTGATGGATGGTTGGCGTGGACTTGATGGGTCGAACGGCCTGCTTCCATGTTGTATCTCTAAACACTAGAAACAATGTTTTTGTTTGTAGCACCCATTGCCTGCAGTACTAACCGTTACAATATTTCAAAAGTGCTCCTTAATTGTCTGTAAAGCTCCACAGAATGCCCTGAGGCGGTGAAAGGAAATGGGCAAAAGCAAGTTCATTTATTAATTTGATATGGTTTGCTGTCCAGGCCTTGGGACCATGTTGTTAATCAGGGACTTTCTCAGACAGACATCTAATATGGCACTTTAACTGCATGCAGCCCATATCGGGAGACTAAACCCATCCCTATCGCATTGTATGAGAATCAAGCTTTGTCCACATCAATCACATTTTTGACCCCTGCCTTTTCCTGTTTGTTCGTGATTTTCTTATGAACTAAACTCTCAGTTTAGGAAAAAAAAATTGCTGTCCGTTATTTGAAGTTCTTGACAGGAGGAGTATTTTCAGCTGGTCTTTCAGATAATGCTTCCCACCTGGGCTTCTATCATAATGCAGAGAAAGCGAAAAGTCGCCACCCATGTGATGAAAAAATACAAGCTACATTTTTCCACAGCACAGTAATATCCTTTCAGGAAAATTGGCAGAGTATGTGTTATTTGGAAATTAATACATTGTCCTAGTCTTTAAAATATAACACTCTCTTTAAATTTCAATTGGTCTATTGGGACAATTTAAGAAAAATATGATTCCTCTTTCATTTAGTGAAGTCACAGTTTAGTTTTATTACACAGTACTTGTGAGAGAATATAACAGCACAGTAAGCTTGTTAAGATGGGAATCAAATGCTTTATGGAATTATGATAATTTGTTTACATCTTTCCGGGATGAACTACCTAGAAATTTTCAATGTTGTCATTCCGATGTGTGGCAATCTAATGGTGAGGTGGAAGATAACTTTGTACCTTGTAGGTGGCTGCTTTAGAAGTTGAGCCATTTTTAATCTCTAATTTTATACACCTCTATAGATCACTGCACATTTTAATCTCTATTAAATGACCTTATAGAGGTGTGTAAAGTCATGAGAGGAATAGATAGAGTAGATGCACAGAGTAGGGGAACCAGAGGACATAGCTTTAAGGTAAGTGATGAAAGATTTAATAGGAATCTGAAGGGCATTTTTTTCACACAGAGGGTGCTGGTTATATGGAATGAGCTAACAGAGGAGGTTGGTGAGGCAGAAATTATAACATCATTTAAAAGACCCATTTAGACAGGTACATGGGAGTAGACTAATGTGTCGGTTAAAGGCGATCTCTGATTAAGTAGGTTTTGGGGAAAGGCACTGCCCACCATCGTGGAAACATAGGGCACAGATCCATCTTGTTCATGGTCAATCATGTTGACCCCTGCGATTGCAGATGCTGAAATCTTGAGCTAAATGTAAACTGCTGGAGCAGCCCTGTGGGCCAGATAGGGTCTGAAAAGGAGAGTAGATGTTTCATGTTGGGACCCTTCTTCAGTCTGTCTTTTGTGCCAATTTCAGAATTGTTCTGTTCTTTACATGTTCAGGGTTTATCCTTTCCTCCAATTTTCAAATCTAAAGCAGGCCACGACATTTTCAGTTCAATACATGTTTTTCAGGGTTGATAGGATTTGAACAAATGTTGACCTCATATGAGGGGGTCTTACAAGCTGGGTCAGGACAACATTTGCGGAGGTTCTAATGTCCATGGGTGGCTTGTTATAAGAGGATATCAGTGCAGAGCCCACCTTGGCTGACCCATACCCATAAATGTTCTTGTACGGGTGACAATGGGTTTTTTCCCCTTGATATTAGTTTATAGAATTAGTAGTATTAGTTTATTAGTTAACCAATATTAGTTTATAGAATTTCATAAGCAGAAGCCCTGGAATTAAAATAGTGCATTGCTGCTCTTTGCTGTTTGCATGGAGGAGGTAGGGTACAAGTACTTGGAACAGGAGCCTTGGGAAGATCATGTATTTGGCTCAATGGAGTACCTGACCAATATCCTGACACAATTAACAATGAAAGACATGTATGCATTGTGCTGATGACTTTTCTGGGGTAATGTTACCTACTGTATTTCCCTTGCACATTATTGCCGAGAGGCAATTCAGAATTGAATATACAAGATGTAGCTGGAAACCAGTACGGAGGTTTATTGGAACAGAGTTTGAGACGCCAGTTAAAGGAAATAATAAAATCATAGAGACCTAGACTGATACAATAGGAAAACAAGCCCCTCTGTGCACTGAATCTGCGCCAAGCATCAAGAAGCAATTTGGAACAATCCAACAGTAATTTCATATTTTCGTAATTCTCTCCATATTCCCAACCAGTCAGTAACATATTGGAGGCAATTCCTCAGATTCAAATAGTCAGCAACACATTGGGGGTTATTTATAGTGGCCAATTATCTTAGTGGAGAACTAGGAAGAAATAGAGAATGCCTGGCCCTTGAAGCAGAGTGCCACAGTTTATGGGGTCAAATCCTATGCAGGTGATCCAGACAGCCACAAGGTGCTTAAGGTGCTCACTCTTGAATCCCATCAGAACTTGATCATCACAATATACTCAATTTTGCATTATTGTGTATCAGGCAAAACAAAAGTGAAAATGTGACTCAATTTTAATAGTAAGATTAAACGAGAACTTACCAGTTCGAAGTTTGATCGTTATTTTATGAGGAGTACTTTGAGGGAATACGTGAAGAACCCCGCCAGGACGCATGCGTGTCATTCTTCAAAGCAGCGGTGTGAAATCACAGATAACTGTAATGACTGAACATAGTAAGATTAGAGAAGAAATACCAGTTGAGTATATGATCAAGGGTGGGAACGGAGGGCATGTATTCCCTCAACGTACTCCTCATAAAATAACAATCAAACTTCGAACTGGTAAGTTCTCGTTTAATCTTACAATTTTACTTCGGAGTCACGTGAGTGACTACATGAAGATTTCAAAGCTCTGTGATTTCATGCCGTGGAAACGAGTCCATGCATCACATCTGCCTTAATGACTGTGGGAGGAATTGTGTCAACATAATTTAGACATGAATCCGACATTGAAATCCATGAAAAATTTATTAACACCAAATTATAGCCCCTATTTATGGGGTAAATTAAATTACAGAACTTAAAATTGTTTCTGCAAACGTTCCAGGTTTAATGACTGGTTTATGATAAAATAGTTGGAATGTTTTTTCCCCTGACCATCCTGCTGTCTTGAGGATTTGGTCCATTGGTACATCCAACTGCATAGCTGCCGATGTAGCTGCAGCCCTGGTGGAATGAGATTTTAAAATATTAGTATCCACCCCAGCCTGTGTTAGAACCTGTTTCAGCCATCTTGAGATGGTCTGGACCGTCACTTTTTTGTGTGGTTGCTTGTGGCTGATTAAAAGTGCCTTCTCATTGCCTCTGATGATTTTCGTGTTCTCCATGTATAACAACAAATGGCTTACTATACAGAGATGATCATCTATTGGGTAAGACCTAAATTCTATATTGAGGCCTGCTGATCCCTGTCTGTTCCGCTTAACTAATTCATAAATATGAAACGTAATATTTCCAGATGAAGAAGTCATGTTGTCCAGTCTTAATTTATGTAACGACTGTACCCTTTGTGCCGTGACCAAAGCCATTAGCATGACTGTTTTCAGTGTCAGTCTATGTAGGGACAGAGCTGTTGCTGGAGACCAATTCCTTAGCATCGTCAGGACAATACTCACATCCCATATTTGAGAGTACCTGGTTCTTGGGGGATTGGTATTAAAAATTCCCCTCATAAGTTTTGTTACCAGGGGGTGAGTCCCAACAGAATGACGCTCTGTTCCTTGCCATAGATAAGTTGATAGGGCACTTCTGGCGCAGTTGATGGCACTATAACTGAGCCCCTCATCATAATGGAGGCCTGCCAGGAATTCCAGAACAGACGGGATGTTCATTGATCTGTAGGTGATGCTGTTTCTGTGACAATACATCTCCCATTTCCTGATATAGACCAGATACTGTTTTTTGGTGGACTGTCTGTGGGCCGCCGAAATTATGTTCACTGTTCGGTCCGTCAGTCCCAGCTGTAGTAGAGGTATTTTTAGACTCTACAAATTAATAAATTCATATAGTTATGACATGGGTGGCTATCCCTTGTTACGGGATGAACCAATAAATCTGGTCTATTCGGGATGGTGATATATGATTCTAATACCATGTTGAGTATGACAGGGAACCATGGTTGAGTAGGCCAATCGGGTACTACCAAAATACCAGATGCAGAGTCTTGCTGTATTTTCCTTAATACCCAACTGATGAGGCAGAAAGGAGGGAATGCATAAATAAACAATTTCCCCCAATGCAGCGAAAATGCATCTGTCGCCGCTGCCCCAGGGTCTGGTTCCCACGAAACATAGTTTGATAACTGGTGATTAAGCCTGGATGCGAATAGATCGATATCTGGTGTTCCATACCGTGCTGTAATATCAGCAAATACTTTTTTATTCAACATCCATTCGGTGTTTTCATTAAATTTGCGTGACCTGGTGTCTGCCACTAAATTTAGTTTACCTGGTAGGTAAGTAGCTGATATCCAAATATGTCTCTGGATACACCATTGCCAAATTGTATTAGCCAGATTGTCACATGATGTCGATTTGTTTCCACCCATGTGGTTGATATATGCTGCCACGGTGGTATTGTCAATCTGTAGTCTAACATGCTGATGATATAACCCAGAACAATATGACTTTAGGCCATGGAATGCACCCAACATTTCCAGGTAGTTTATGCCCAGTGTTTGTAATAATGATGCCCCCTGTGCAGTCCATCTACCTCCACAGCTGGAGATGGAATTGGTGGCACCCCAACCAAGTGCACTGGCATCAGTTTGTAGCACCATAGAAGGGTTGCTGATAATGATTGGATTGAAACAAAGCCGAATGTTATCTATCCACCATTTCAGTTCCATTATAGCTTTGATTGGTAGCTTCATTGGTCTGTCAAAATGACCAGCATTAATTTTGAGTGCTCGTATTTTTGCTCTCTGTAACTTTTGGTAATGTAAAGGTCCGAATTGTGTGGCTGGAAAAGCAGCCACCATTTTGCCAATTACTTTTGCTACCAATCTGATGGACGGTTTACTGATGTCAATTAGGTTATTGCAAGCCTCTATTAAGTCTATAGCCTTTCCCTTTGGCAAAGTCACCGACATGTGAACTGAGTCAATGGTGAACCCCAAATAGTCCATAGTAGTGGAAGGCGTTAATTTAGATTTAACTGGATGGATAATAAACCCCAGTTTTTCAAATAACTGTTTTGCGGCTGTTACGGTTTGTTTGGCCAATTCCAAAGTTTTGCCCACAATAAGTATGTCATCTAGATATGCCATGACCATGTGTTTTCGTTTCCGTAGAAACGCTAGGGCTGGTTTCAAAATTTTGTGAACAGCCTGTGGGCTGATGTTAAACCATTTGGCAGAGCCCAGCGCCATTTGGCAGCGCTCTAGCGCTTCGTGTTGGGATTTTTCAATTACCCCTTTTGCGTAAAGCCGTTCCAGTTCAGCATGCGTTTCTGATTTTTCTTTACCTGAAAGTACGAACATTCGGTTCGGTACATGCTGAACTGGAGGGCTGTATTTGTGTATAAATTCTATGGTATATCCCTGGATACTGCTTAAAATATAAGTGTCGGTAGTTAACATACTCCATGCATCCAGAAAGAAGTGTGATCTCCCCCAACCTCCATGCTCCCTGCAATTTGTAGGGAACCAGACCCACCTACCTCCATAGTTACCAGTGGGAGGTTTACTTATTTTTGTAAATCCTTCGTTGATGTTGAGGCGCCGGTGTCTGGGTTTGTGGTTGGGTTGGTGTTGGAGGTTTGCGTATTTTCCAAAAAGGCCGGCCTGGGCCATGGCCTAAAAAAGACTCATGTTTGGTGTACCGGACCTTTTAGCTTTCACCAGTTTGTCTTGTTCTACTGGTAGGTGCGTAAGGGTGCTGTTTATGGCCGTAGTAGGTTTTTGATGAAGTCGCTTTTATGAGCCCCAGGGTTTTTGCCTCCTCATCGAGCTCCTTGACTTGCTTCGATAGGTTACCTCCGAATAGTAAAATTGGTGGTTTTACGTTTCCAGGTTTGCACAGACCTGTGAATTTTGGGTTTAGAGCTGGTCGGATGACACTCTTCCTGATGCTGTTTATTTCATATTGTGTGTTGCAAAGCAGTGCCAGTGCATCCTGTTGGTCCTGCGACATGTCCTTCTCATCTACTGTGCGGGCGAAAGCTGTTATTCCCGCTGTTAGGAGCTTTAGTACCTTTTGGAGTTTGACATCCATGCCTCTAACTCCTGCTCCGATATGTTTCCATATGCAATTATTTACAACAGGAACATTCAGGGATATACAGTTACCCGGTGCCAAGTGTCTTGCCGTGGTGTCCAGTACAGCCTGTTCCTGTAGCTGGTTAAAGGACATATAATCTATACTGGCAGCTAGTTTTTGTTCCAGGTTTTGGCCAGTCTGGTCTGGCTGTATGAAGTTGGACACCATGTCCAGTAGATTTTCACGTTCCTGCACCCCTTGCACACTTGATTTCTCTTCTGCAAACCCCTCTTCAGGATCAGCCCGGAACTGACCCCCAGTACTTCCCTCTGACGAGGGAGATGCACTGTGCAGCCCTACAAGAGGTGCTGCTGTGGGTTTTACATTGTGCCCACAGTGACTAGTCTCCATCTCCCGGAACCTGTCACGTTGGAGCAACTGCTCCACACACCGCTCCATCCGGCTCCAGTGCTCACGGTCGCTGGCCGCTCGTGGCTGCTCTGAGTCGGACTCATCTGAGTCAACGACTTTGTTAGTTTTTTGTTTTGCCTTACCGCCCGGCCGTGGAGTGGATATGGCCGGTGCGGAGGTGAAGTCGGGCACAGCTGTTCCCATTACGGGTGATTCATGTGCTGCCAGCCGCTGCTGGCTGCCCGCAACTCCGCGGTCCTCCCCCGCCAGCTTTGTCGCAGCCCTCGTATTTTCTTGGACTTGTCCATTGACTCCCCACCTGTAAATCAGTATGGAAACAACACAAAAGACCGCAGAGTATCTCTTACTTGCAGGTTCCGGCTTTTAAAACTGCCGCTGCGGGGGAACGTCGTTCTACCCCGCCTGACTGTTTCGCAATGCGTGTAGCGATATGACACGCATGCGTCCTGGCGGGGTTCTTCACGTAGTCACTCACGTGACTCCGAAGTAAAATCATATTTTCTAAAATGACAATTAAACAATGGGTTATTTTTAATTTTTAATGCTAGTTCATTCAACCACTGAAATATATTGCTTGCCCATGATGGAATCAACTGAATTTTTAATTTGTAGAAGTTATTCCAACACTTTGCGTCTATCGTTTTTTGTTTGCCAGTGATGGGATAAACAGTCATCCAGATTAAACCCCACATAATATTGGAAAGTTTTAGGTTGATCGGGTTATTTGAATACAAAATGATTGTTTTTCATTCTGATCAATTAACAAAGTGTTTGCTTTAGACCTCAAAATGAATCATCTTAAGACTTTTTTTACCTCGTTTACAAACTTTAATTATCCATCTGGTGCTCCCAAATCACACAAACCCCATTTTCTATCAGGCAAAAAACATTGAAATTTCACAAATCTGCAAATGAAGCAACGGATGAAATTCTCAGGGTTGGTGGAGGGAAATGGACACAGAATGGCTGCTGTGCTGATCAGTCATGCCTGTTGTTTGGATTTTGACAAGGATTTTAAGGTTAATTGCTGATTACTATCAGTTAGACTGAACCAGAAGTGTTAAACAGCTTCAGCTCTCAAAGAGCTTTGTATGATAAAGAATGGCTTAAGGGCCTGTCCCACTTTATGATTTATTCGGCGACTGCGAACGTCAGTGACTGATGCCCTAAAAACCGTCAGTTGTACGACACTCCACGTCACCGTCACGTCAAGCTACGATACTCCGAGTTACCCACCTTCATAACACAAGAAGGTTACACCGAAGTATAATAATCACATTGGAAATGAACTTATCTACACTAAATCTAAGGACCAATAACTTTATAATGGATAAGTCGGCGCACTATATACCCGCATCACCGGCTGTCACCCGCAGGACACCATACATCAGCGTGTGACAGGGTGCACAACATGATAAGACACTCAGATGTCACCTGAAGATTTTGAACATTCCAAAATCCAGGGGCGACAGGGAGACACTGCGTGTCACTACATGCGTCAACCCGCACCACGCGCCGACACGTCACGACAACCACTTTTCAGGCTGTCGCCGAAAATGTCACCCAAGTGGGACTGGCCCTTTAGCATTTACAGGAGAAGACACACAGGTTCTCAAGCATTTGAGGGCCTGTTAGAGGCAGTCTCGAGGAGAAGATGCCCTGTATTAACACTGGGAGAATGATCTGGCTTTCCCCCTGCCCATGTCCCATGGAACAACTGGTGCTGCCCCAGTTGGCTTCAACTCATCCTCCAAAGCAAAGGCCATAATTATTCCGCTTTGATCCAGGTATTTCCTCACTTCCACAGATGCGCCGTATAAAGCATATTATCATGATGCATCACAGCTTGGTTTGGGAACAGCTTCATCCAAGACTGCAAGAAATTGCAGCGAATTGTGGACCAGGCCATCACACAAACCAACCTCCTTTGTATTGACTCCATCTATCCCTCACGTTACCTCGGCAAGGCCAGCGGCATAATCAAGGACGAGTTGCACCCTGGCCACTCCCTCTTCTCCCCTCTCCCATCGGGCAAAAGGTATAGAAATGTGAAAACGCACACCTCCAGATTCAGGGACATTTTCTTCCCTGCTGTTATCAGGCAACTGAACCATCCTACCACAACCAGAGAGCAGTCCTGAACTCATTGGGGACCCTCAAACTATCTTTGATCGGACTTTACTGGCTTTACCTTGCGCTAAACGTTATTCCCTCGTCATATACCTGTACACTGTGGATGGCTCAATTGTAATCATGTATTGTTTTTCCGCTGGCTGGTTAGCACACAACAAAAGCTGTACCTTGGTACACATGACAATAAACTAAACTGAACTGAACTGAGTTGTCTCCAATAGGCCTACATTCACTCCTTTTAGTGAAATCCTAATGAATTTACATAACGAATGGTGATTAAGCGCTGAGATAACAGAAATATTCTTCACCCAGAGGATGGTGGCTGTTTCGAATTCCTTACGAAGGCTGTGCACAGCTGCTAAGTATAATTCAAATCAGAGATTGATACGCTTAAGAAAATTGGGATTAAAGCAAAAAGAGGTGCTGAAGTAAAAGTCATAGTTTTATTGAATGGCAGTGCTGGTTTGATGAGCTGAAAGGCTTATTCTCCTTCTTGGGGGGATGTGGGTCGGGGTGTGTGGGCGGGGAGGGGGGTGTGGGCAGGATGGGTATGGGTGAGGGGGTAGGTGGGTGGGGGGGCCTTGTATGGGAGTGTTGTGGAGGGAGGGGGTGTGTGGGCAGAGGGTAGTTGTGGGGGGAGGGGATGTGCGGGCAGGGGGGGTGAGTTGTGGGGGGAGAGGGGTGTGTGGGCAGGGGGGAGGGGGGGAATGAGCCCAGAGAAAAGACGGGGAAGAGCCATGGGGAGAGGGGGGTATCATGGGGGAGGGGGGGAGGAGCCAGCGAGGGGGCCCAGAGGGGTAGTGGCTAACCACCGCCAACTATCCTCAGCTCCAGTAAACACATGATGGTGCAGGAAGTGGCGGAACGTCCCGGAGAGTGACAGGGGAAGAGACTAATCCTCGCGGTGCTGAATAGCAGGAGAAGAGATTGATCTGCACCACATTTTTTGAAAAGATTTTTTAAACCTCGCTAACTTTTACAACATTCAACCGATCGGAATGAAACTTTGTGCAATCACAGCATAGGAGAACGGCGAGTGAACTGGCGAAAACTCGTAGCGCTATCGCGAACCGTTTTTGCGCAAATAGAAAGATTGCAAAAACCGAAAGATAACAAGATCAGAGTTTTAGTGAAAGAGATTGGGATAGAGGCGAATTAGGGAGTTAGGAAGAGAGTTAAGGAGAAGGACCGCAAAGGTAACACTCAGGATTACTGCCTGTGCCACGCGACAGTGAGTGTAGGAATGGAGCGAGGTGGAGGATAAATGCGTGGCTGAGGGACTGGTGCAGTGGGTATGGATTCAAGTTTCTGGATCATTGGGACCTCTTTTGGGGAAGGTGCGACCTGTACAGAAAGGACGGGTTGCACTTGAACTCGAGGGGGACCAATATCCTGGCGGGGAGATTTGCAAAGGCTACTGGGGAGACTTTAAACTAGAACGGTTGGGGGGAGGGACTCAAATAGGGAAAGCTAGCAGTCAGTGTGTGAGGCAGGAGGCAGAGAAGGGTAGCACTCTGACCGAAAATGTAGGGGAGAAAGAAGAAAAAGACAATAAACAGAAAATAAGAGGGGGTGGGTATCTTAAATGTGTATATTTTAATGCTAGGAGCATTGTAAGAAAGGTGGATGAATTTAGAGCCTGGATTGACACCTGGAAGTATGATGTTGTGGCGATCAGTGAAACATGGTTGCAGGAGGGCTGTGATTGGAAACTAAATATTCCAGGATTTCGTTGCTTCAGGTGTGATAGAATTGGAGGGGCAAGAGGTGGAGGTGTTGCATTGCTTGTCAGGGAAGATATTACAGCAGTGCTTTGGCAGGATAGATTAGAGGACTCGTCTAGGGAGGCTATTTGGGTGGAACTGAGAAATGGGAAAGGGGTAGCAACACTTATAGGGGTGTATTATAGACCGCCAAATGGGGAGTGAGAATTGGAAGAGGAAATATTAGTAGTAAGCACAAGGTAGTGATTGTGGGAGATTTCAATTTTCCACACATAGACTGGGAAACGCATTCTGTAAATGGGCTGGATGGTTTGGAGTTTGTAAAATGTGTGCAGGATAGTTTTTTGCAGCAATACATAGAGGTAGGCAAGGCAAGGCAAGGCAAGGCAAGGCAACTTTATTTATATAGCACATTTCATACACGAGGCAGACTCAAAGTGCTTCACATAAAAACATGTCATACAATAAAATGAAATAATAAAATGAAATAAAATAGAAGAATTAAAAGAAAAGAAAAGCAAAATTAAAAATGCATTATAAAAAGTGCAAAAGTTAAAAGTGCAATGTAGTTAAGATTTAGCTGAAAGCTAAAGTAAACATAAAAGTTTTCAGTCTTGTTTTAAAAGTGGTCAAAGTTGAGGCAAGTCTTAAATCTTCAGGAAGTTTATTCCAGCTATTTGTTGCATAGTAACTAAATCCTGCTTTCCCATGTTTTGTATTTACTCTGGGAATCACTAACAAATTGGTTTCAGAAGATCTTAGCGGTCTAGAAGGCTTATATAGTGGAAGCATGTCAGTGATATACTTTGGTCCTAAACCATGTAGTGATTTATAGGTGAGCAGCAGGATTTTGAAATCAATTCTCTGACATACAGGGAGCCAATGTAAGGATTTAAGAATTGGTGTAATGTGTTCAAATTGTTTGGTCTTTGTTAGAACTCTAGCAACAGCGTTCTGAACAAGCTGTAGCTGGCTGACAGTTTTTTTCGGAAGACCTGCAAGGAGACCAGTTACAATAATCTAGCCTACTAGTAATAAAGGCATGTACAAGTTTTTCTAAGTCTTGAGCTGACATGAGCTCTTAATCTTGCTACGTTTTTGAGGTGATAGTAGGCCGAT
Source organism: Amblyraja radiata (assembly GCF_010909765.2). NCBI lineage: Eukaryota > Metazoa > Chordata > Chondrichthyes > Rajiformes > Rajidae > Amblyraja > Amblyraja radiata. Next base: position 41,772,454 of record NC_045959.1, read on the forward strand.
TTTGTTACTGATTTGATGTGACTGTCGAAATGTAAATCTGAATCCATAATAACCTCAAGATTTCTGGCTTTGTTTGAAGTTTTCAGGGACAGAGAGTGAAGGTGTTGGGTTACTTTAAGCCTTTCTTTTTTAGCACCAAAAACAATTATCTCCGTTTTGTCCTTATTTAGTTGGAGGAAATTTTGGCACATCCAGTCTTTGACTTGCTCAATGCACTGGCATAGCAGATCTATGGGGCGATAGTCATTTGGTGATAGCGCTACATAAATTTGAGTGTCATCGGCATAGCAGTGGTGGTCAATATTATTATTTCGCATGATTTGACCTAGTGGGAGCATGTAGGTGTTGAATAAAGAGAGCCCTAAGATCGAACCTTGCGGGACTCCACACGTCACGTTGGTTGGTTCTGATACAAAGTCGCCAATGGAAACAAAATAGTTCCTATCTTGTAGATATGACCTGAACCAACTTAAGACTGTGCCTGAAAGCCCCACCCATTTTTCCAACCTGTCCAAAAGTATTGAGTGATCAACTGTCGAATGCAGCACTGAGGTCTAATAGCATTAATATTGAAACTTTGCCAGAGTCTGGGTTAAGACGGATGTCATTTACAACTTTAATAAGGGCGGTCTCGGTGCTATGAAGAGGTCGAAATCCTGACTGGAAGTTGTCGTAGCAGCCAGTTGAAGCCAGGAAGTGATTAAGTTGTTGGAGGACAACTTTCTCAATGATTTTACTTATGAAAGATAGGTTTGATATTGGTCTATAGTTGTTAATAATAGAGGCATCTAGGCTCCGCTTTTTTAAAAGAGGTTTAATAATTGCAGTTTTCAAGGCTTTTGGGAAATTGCCTGATTGAAGAGAGCTGTTAACTATTTGCAGTATGTCTATTGCTAGGCAGTCAAAAACATTCTTAAAGCAGTTGGTAGGTAAAGCATCAAGGCAGCAGGTGGATGGCCTTAGTTGTGTCACCGTTTCCACAAGAGTTTTAGAGTCTATGACATTAGAGTCTATGACATTAAAGCATATGTACCTACTAGAGAAGGGGCGGTGCTGGACCTCCTGTTAGGAAATGAGACGGGTCAGGTGGCAGAGGTATGCGTTGGGGAACAGTTTGGGTCCAGTGATCACAATACCATTAGTTTCAATATAATTATGGAGAGGGTCAGAACTGGACCTAGGGTTGAGATTTTTGATTGGAGAAAGGCTAACTTTGAGGAGATGTGAAAGGATTTAAAAGGAGTGAATTGGGACATTTTGTTTTATGGGAAAGATGTGGAAGAGAAATGGAGGACATTTAAAGGTGACATTTTAAGAGTACAGAATTTTTATGTCCCTGTTCGGTTGAAAGGAAATAGTAAAAATTGGAAAGAGCCATGGTTTTCAAGGGAAATTGGACACGGTCCGGAAAAAGAGAGAGATCTACAATCATTATAGGCAGCATGGAGTAAATGAGGTGCTTGAGGAGTATAAAGAATGTAAAAAGAATCCTAAGAATGAAATTAGAAAAGCTAAAAGAAGATATGAGGTTGCTTTGGCAAGTAAGGTGAAAGTAAATCCAAAGGGTTTCTACAGCTATATTAATAGCAAAAGGATAACGAGGGATAAAATTGGTCCATTAGAGAGTCAGAGTGGACAGCTATCTGCAGAGCCAAAAGAGATGGGGGAGATATTGAACAATTTATTTTCTTCGGTATTCACCAAGGAGAAGGATATTGAATTATGTGAGGTAAGGGAAACAAGTAGAGTAGCTATGGAAACTATGAGATTCAAAGAAGAGGAAGTATTGACACTTTTGAAAAATATAAAAGTGGATAAGTCTCCAGGTCCGGACAGGATATTCCCTAGGACATTGAGGGAAGTTAGTGTAGAAATAGCAGGGGCTATGATAGAAATATTTCAAATGTCATTAGAAACGGGAATAGTGCCGGAGGACTGGCGTACTGCGCATGTTGTTCCATTGTTTAAAAGGGGTTCTAAGAGTAAACCTAGCAATTATAGACCTGTTAGTTTGACGTCAGTGGTGGGCAAATTAATGGAAAGGATACTTAGAGATAATATATATAAGCATCTGGATAAACAGGGTCTGATTAGGAACAGTCAACATGGATTTGTGCCTGGAAGGTCATGTTTGACTAATCTTCTTGAATTTTTTGAAGAGGTTACTCGGGAAATTGATGAGGGTAAAGCAGTGGATGTTGTATATATAGACTTCAGTAAGGCCGTTGACAATGTTCCTCATGGAAGGTTGGTTAAGAAGGTTCAATTGTTGGGTATTAATGGTGGAGTAGCAAGATGGATTCAACAGTGGTTGAATGGGAGATGCCAGTGAGTAATGGTGGATGGCTGTTTGTCAGGTTGGAGACCAGTGACTGGTGAGGTGCCACAGGGATCTGTGTTGGGTCCACTGTTGTTTGTCATGTACATCAATGATCTGGATGATGGTGTGGTAAATTGGATTAGTAAGTATGCAGATGATACTAAGATAGGTGGTGTTGTGGATAATGAAGTAGATTTTCAAAGTCTACAGAGAGATTTTTGCCAGTTAGAAGAGTGGGCTGAAAGATGGCAGATGGAGTTTAATGCTGATAGGTATGAGGTGCTACATCTTGGCAGGACAAATCAAAATAGGACGTGCATGGTGAATGGTAGTGAATTGAGGAATGCAGTTGAACAGAGGGATCTAGGAATAACTGTGCACGGTTCTCTGAAGGTGGAATCTCATGTAGATAGGGTGGTAAAGAAAGCTTTTGGTGTGCTGGCCTTTATAAATCAGAGCATTCAGTATAGAAGTTGGGATGTAATGTTAAAATTGTACAAGGCATTGGTGAGGCCAATTCTGGAGTATGGTGTACAATTTTGGTCGCCTAATTATAGGAGGGATGTCAACAAAATAGAGAGAGTACAGAGGAGATTTACTAGAATGTTGCCTGGGTTTCAGCAACTAAGTTACGGAGAAAGGTTGAACAAGTTAGGTCTTTATTCTTTGGAGCGCAGAAGGTTAAGGGGGGACTTGATAGAGGTCTTTAAAATGATGAGAGGGATAGACAGAGTTGACGTGGATAAGCTTTTCTCACTGAGAGTAGGTAAGATTCAAACAAGAGGACATGACTTGAGAATTAAGGGACAGAAGTTTAGGGGTAACATGAGGGGGAACTTCTTTACTCAGAGAGTGGTAGCTGTGTGGAATGAGCTTCCAGTGAAGGTGGTGGAGGCAGGTTTGATTTTATCATTTGAAAATAAATTGGATAGTTATATGGACGGGAAAGGAATGGAGCGTTATGGTCTGAGTGCAGGTAGATGGAACTAGGGGAGAATACGTGTTCGGCACGGACTAGAAGGACCGAGATGGCCTGTTTCCGTGCTGTAATTGTTATATGGTTATATGGTTAGAGATAGAGATTGGGATAGAGATAGAGATAGAGATAGAGATAGAGATAGAGATAGAGATAGAGATAGAGATAGAGATAGAGATAGAGATAGAGATAGAGATAGAGATAGAGATAGAGATAGAGTTAGAGATAGATAGAGATAGAGATAGAGATAGAGATAGAGATAGAGATGGAGATGGAGATGGAGATGGAGATGGAGATGGAGATGGAGATGGAGATGGAGATGGAGATGGAGATGGAGATGGAAATGGAGATGGAGATGGAGATGGAGATGGAGATGGGGATAAAGATAGAGATAGAGATAGGGATAGGGATAGAGATAGAGATAGAGATAAGGATAGAGATAGAGATAGAGATAGAGATAGGGATAGAGATAGAGATAGAGATAGAGATAGAGATAAGGATAGAGATAGAGATAGAGATAGAGGAAGGGGGCGCTGCACTGCAGCAGCCTGTCGGCAGCGTGTCGTTTTTTTTCAACTTTTTTTAAAAGTCTGTTTTTAATGTTTCTTTGTGTGTTACGTGTGGGGGGTGGTGTGGGGGGGTAAGGGGGAAACCGCTTCGGCCGCCTCCTCCATGGAGAGGCGACTTTTTCCAGGTCGCCTCCCCCGTGGCCTAACAGCAAGGATCGGCGCGGACTTTCCCGGAGACGCGCCCGGGGCTTCAGCGGCGGGCGCAGCGTGGACTCTCGGCGTGGAGCGGGTGAGCCCTCGCTGGAGGGGAGCGCTCCGTTACGCTGGCCCGCGGCAGCCGGCAGCCGGCAGCCTGAAGCCGCAGTCTGCAGAACTCCAGCTGGTGCGGCGTCTACAGCCCGGGATCCCTCGTGGAGGACCCGGGTGGAAGAAGAAGCTTTCACTGCCGGCCCGCGGCCATCTTCTACCGCGGGTGCGGCATGGACTTACCATCTCCCCTGGAGGGGAGCTTCGACCGCCGGCCCTGCAGACTGCGGTGCTTCCGGCTGCGGCACGGCAGGTACTTTAAAACTTTGACCGCCGGCCTGCGGCCTACACCAGCCTGAAGCCGCGGTCTCTGGTTGGGAAGAGCCGATCCTGGACTCACCTTGGCTTTGACTTTGTCCCTTACCATCTGAACGCCCGCAGCAACGGCTGTGGAGGGTGGAGGTCCCGACCACGGGGGGAAATGGAGGAGGACTGGCCAAGCTCTGTGCCTTCCACCACAGTGATGAATGCTGTGGTGGATGTTTGTGTAAAATTTTTATTGTGGTTGTGTTCTTTATTATTGTACCGCTGCTGGCAACCCAAATTCCACCGACCTTGGTTGTGTGGCAATTAAATTATATCTATCTTATATCTATCTAGAGATAGAGATAGAGATAGAGATAGAGATAGAGATAGAGATAGAGATAGAGATAGAGATAGAGATAGAGATAGAGATAGAGATAGAGCTAGGGATAGAGATAGAGATAGAGATAGAGATAGAGATAGAGATAGAGATAGAGATGGAGATGGAGATGGAGATGGAGATGGAGATGGAGATGGAGATGGAGATGGAGATGGAGATGGAGATGGAGATGGAGATGGAGATGGGGATGGGGATGGGGATGGGGATGGGGATGGGGATGGGGATAGAGATAGAGATAGAGATAGAGATAGGGATAGGGATAGGGACAGGGATAGGGACAGGGACAGGGACAGGGATAGGGATAGGGATAGGGATAGGGATAGGGATAAGGATAGGGATAGGGATAGGGATAGGGATAGGGATAGGGATAGGGATAGGGATAGGGATAGGGATAGGGATAGGGATAGAGATAGAGATAGAGATAGAGATAGAGATAGGGATGGATGGATGGATGGATGGATGGATGGATGGATGGATGGATGGATGGATGGATGGATGGATGGATGGATGGATGGATGGATGGATGGATGGATGGATGGATGGATGCATGAATGGATGGATGGATGGATGGATGGATGGATGCATGGATGGATGGATGGATGGATGCATGGATGGATGCATGGATGGATGGATGGATGGATGGATGGATGGATGGATGGATGGATGGATGGATGGATGGATGGATGGATGGATGGATGGATGGATGGATGGATGGATGGATGGATGGATAGATGGATAGATGTGCCGGGTAAGTGTTTTAAAGAGTGGTGGGTGCCAGAGGATGCTGCCAGGAGTGGTGGTAGAGGTAGATATGATAGTGGCATTTAAGCTTTCAGATACGCATATGCATATGGAGGGAATGGAGGGATGTGGATCATGTGCAGGCAGAGGAGATTAGTTTAACTTAGCATGCTGCACTAATTCTATGTTCCATGTACTCCCCAGGATACAAAATAATGAGGTAATGGGTGTGATATAAAAGGCATGGACAGAACAATGAGCGACACAGTGATGCAATGGGCGGCACTGTGGCACAGCGGTAGAGTTGCTGCCTTACAGCGCCAGAGACCCGGGTTTAATCCTGACTATGGGTGCTGTCTACAGTGACCTGCGTGTGGTTTGTCCGGGATCTCTGGTTTCCTCCAACAATCCAAAGACATCCAGGTTTGTAGCCTGATTGGTTTGGTATAATCGTAATTTGTCCTTAGTGTGTGTAGGATAACATTAGTGTTTGGGGTGAAGGGGCTATTTCCACGCTGTATCTCTAAACAAAACTAAACTTACAAACTCAATATTGGGATCATTGGCAGATCGCAAAGGCTGGTCTTAACGACGAGAATTATGGCTAATCCAAATTTCCTGCAGCAAATTTGGCACATTTCTGATTTGGTGTTGAAGGGAGAGAGTTGGGTTAAGAGCCAGAGAAGGAAACAAAATAGAAAGATTAAACGAGATCTTACCGTTTGAAGTTTGATCTTTATTTTATGTGAAGTTGAAGTGAGGGAATATGTGAAGAGCCCGCCAGCCCGCATGCGCATTAATCTTCAGAGCAACTGTATGAAACCACAGACCAGCTGCAGACCTTAAACTATAAAAAGATTAACGACCCTAGAGTTACCAGATGATCTTTCATCAGAATCAGGGTTGGGAGTGGAGGGCACGTAATCCCTCACTTCAACTTCTCATAAAATAAAGATCAAACTTCAAACGGTAAGTTCTCGTTTAATCTTTCTATATTATTTCGAAGTCACGTGAGTGACTATGTGAAGATTTCAAAGTTCTGTGGTTTCATGCAGTAACCCAATCTGTGTGTGAACCACTTAAACAGATAAACCATCAATGGTAGAAAACATGGGTTATTAATACCATGATGCTAACTTGCATACATGGCCATTGCTCTTAACCGGACCATAGTCCCAATTGAATTTGAGTTAGACAATAACTCATGCAACACTGTTCAGAATTCTATCTGCAAATATCCAGACATATTCAACCAAATGTTATAACTTCTTAACACGCACTATGTAAGTCTCTTGCTGTATGATGAAAGGGAAATATCCATTCTATTGGCTGCTAATGAGCCATCTGCAATCTCTTGAGAGACTATTAAATAACAATAAATAAACTATCTTTCATCTCTTAGGTACTAGCAAGCTCAGTGTACTTGTATACCTAATAACACCCTCAATCTCTGCTCTGGTGGGTATGCTGTCAACTCAAAATGTACGCAATCATGCCCACTTTGCTTATGAGATCATTCCCATAACAAGCTACCCTATTGTCAGTTACAACCCAGAGACTGAGCCAGAGATTGAGTAAAGACTGTGTTCTTTGTGCTGAAATCAGTTGCTAAAAGCATAATCAACTTAATAGATACTGTTCCCATTAGGAATACAGTAGATGAATATCTGCATAATAATTTACTGATAAACATAGCACACTACAATGAGTGTAGGCTTTTAGAGCGGTCATATAAAAGACACCTTGCATAACGTTAGTGAACAGTGGGTGAATAACCAATAATTTATTGTCCCACTTATGGGACTATAGAGAATGACAAAGCAGCACAAGCAGTGTCAATTGTGCTATCACATAAACGCTTCTCTAAGCCCAAACTGAAAGCAACACAAACCTCTGTTACTTCCGTTTAAAGGTAACTCACATATCTTGTTCACAAACTTCCTATACAATCGTGCAGAGCTAGCTGCCCGAGAAAAAGGCTACACCAGCCATCACTCGTGACCGAGTAAATAGGGGCTGCTTCAGCCGCCTTACCATGGCCTGAATGAATAGGCAAAGTTGGCACTATTAAATGCCATGTTGCCTCATCCTTAATATCGTAAGAGACATCTACTGATAAACCCCTAAGTTCTATCAGCTGCAAATTTTGCATGTCATCTAAAAAACTCGATAACACAATGCCCTTTGATCTGAGTAGGGCAGCATTAGCTTCCACCAATGGCTTTGTTATCAAAACACCAGATATATCTGTGCCTCTTGTGTGTAGGTATGCAGCTTCAAGATCGATTCTCTCAATCAGCTAAATTGCTGAAAGCCAATCATCCATCTCAAACTGGGTAACCAAACACATGATCAGTTTAGCCAAATCCTAACCTGATTTGGCATGCTCCACATTTCTGTAATCTTGAGAAATATCAGAAATATACCTCTCTTGTTCTTGGGCAGACTACTCATCCTCTGTGAGATGTCACTGATTCCATTCGGAACTACCGTTCCACTATTGACCATACGGACGGAAATTTTGGCTTTCTTGCCGCGGAAGATGCATTATCTAGTTATTCATACATTTCACTGATAACATATAATCAGAACCTTATGACTAGAGCAGAAACACAGTATCCACTTGATGTGGGAATACGAGTTCCCTGTCAACTCTTGACTATTAGAGTCACCACGAATCCTCAGCGTTCTTCCTCAGAGTGGAAATTAGCATAATGCAAGCCTGAACCAGGAATTGCTTCGCAGTCCTCTGACTGAAACCACCTGTCTGAGTCGCCAGTGTGTGCAACACAATCTCTTCAACCAGCCACTCAATCAGGAATACTGGTGTTGAGAGCCTACAGCTTATTATATATACATTTTTGATTCACAACATGAACCTGCAGGTCAGATAAAAAATAGTATATGCCAGACCGGCTCCTGCTGGTAGCTACCTATTCCAGAGAGGATGGCAATGATGTTTCCAACGAACTGGCAACTCCACTAACTGAGCAGAAATTTAAACATGTGTTGAGGGAGACTTCAACTACTTCAGTCTACTGAGCAGCCTAATAACCTCAATCACAGATGTTGAGGCAGTGCTTCCCTGGTCAATATGACCCATATGGCCAGCCAGTTCCAAGATGAATCAAGCTGTTCCTACTTGGAACTTACAGAGGTTACTTATGCAAGGCACCCTGCCAATGTCTCTGCATCAACCTGATCTTCTCCAGACAGTGAAAAGATACTAGACAGCCCATGCTGCCAGTAAACCCAAACCAGACTGCTCAATTTCGGAGTTTTATGGAGGTTAATAAAGAGAGCTTACCTGCCAGCGTCTCCATCCCCGAGGGAACAGCAAATTTCAAGGCAAGAGCAGGCAACACTTCCTTATGCGACTCTTGGACGTCATGCATTAAAGCATTGCATTCAGGCACATACTCATGTTCGGAGTCAGCTCCATCCTGATCTCCAACACTCCCCTCGACAGAGTGAGAGAAATTCTGCAACCCTGAACCAGGTGTTGCCACAGGCGTATGACTCGAACTGCCTGTGCATGCCTCCATAACACGGAGCATATTTTGTGCCACCATCTCCGACACTCTCTTCATCCGAGTGGGTGGAATATTGCAACCCTGAACCAGGTGTTGCCACAGGCGTATGACTCGAACTGCCTGTGCATGCCTCCGTAACACGGAGCTTATTTTGTGCCACCATCTGATCCATCAGATGTTCCAATTGAGACAAACAGCCAATCACATCTGCCATAGATGTTGGGACAGAATCCTCTTGTCCCGAATCGTCTGACAGGACTTGTCTCACAGACTTGGCTTTGGCTTTGCCCCGACTCGGGGTTGCCAAGCTGCTCCATCTTGGAGCCGAATCGGAACTAGCTGTGCAGATCGGCACTGCCAGCGACTCCGAAGTGGCCGTCGGCTTTCCGCACTGCCGCGGTCCTCTGCGGTTAGTATAAATCATCATTATTTATTGTACTTACCACACAGGTTGCACCTGCTAGTGACTCCGAGTCTTTGCTGTCTTCTGGAGCCTCAATGAAATATTTCAGGGGAGGAAATAGAGCGCAACCCTGAACCAGGTGTTGCTACCTCAGGCCTCTGGCCCCCATATGACCTGGATGAGCCGGCATCATAATCGGAGTCACCTCTTTCCGATACTCCCCTCGACAGAGTGGGAGAAATACTGCAACCCTGCCAGGTGTTGTCACAGGCATATGGCTGGAGCCACCTGTTAATGCCTCTGGTACACGGAGCATAGTTTGTTCATATGATTAAAAAGAAGCATATCCCCATTAGATCAAAGATTCGACTGCTCTATCGATATCCACATAGTTGGAGTCTCTTATGAAAGAATCTCCAACAGTTCCCTCTACTGAGCGGAAATTATCATGACGCAACCCTGAACCAGGTGTTGCTCCCACAGGTGTCTGATAGACACAGCTCAAAAAAGGCTTCCTAAGCCAGGAGCTCCTTTCTGGAGCCTCAATGGAGTTTCTTTGGGGAGGAAATAGAACGCAACCCTGAACCAGGCGTTGCCTCCTCAGGCCTCTGGCTGACTCCCTTTCAGAGCATCAATCTTGTACAGGCATGGCCCGTAATATGCTCCGAACAGCGGCCTGCTCCAGTGGAGCCCCATTCTGTGCTGCAATGGCAAGTCAAATTTCACGACACCATTTGGTGTATGTGATAATAAATGACCTTTGTATCCTTTGCTACGATAGTCACAAACATGACCGAGCGGCAACTGCTATTAAAAAAACATACTGCCAGCCCTATTTATAGCCGCCCTATAAATATAGCATACACTATACGCTGCTCTACAGTGTATGCTGTGCTGCGGAAATCCCCCCACAGTAGATACTGACCCAGCAGCTGAGCTTACCTGGCGGTCACTGTCCTGGCCATGTCTATTTTGAAACCCACCGGCTGCTGCTAATCTTTAGCAGCGATCGCTGACCTGGCTGCGCTGGCAGCCCCATTGTCGTATCCCAGCTCCTTACGGAGCCTCCACGGCAGCCTCCAAATCCGGCCGCCTGCTCCCGTTCGGAGCTCCAACAGCGGCAGCCGCACAGACTGCGCCCGTCAGCTACTCTGGGCACGCTGTACCACAGTGGCCCGTTCCTGAAAACAAAATTAGCTTACCTGCCAGAGCAGTTTTGAACTGCACCAACTCCCGCGCCATGCGTCGACGTATTGACACACATGCGGGCTGGCGGGCTCTTCACGTAGTCACTCACGTGACTTCAAAATAAAATCTATGGTTGTATCTGAACAAAAGCAACAGGGAAATTTGGAAATGTCGTTCTTCCATGTCCGTACATTTTGCAATTAAACACTTGACTCTAGAAGCTGTTTTTCTAAGTGTTCACAAAATCTGCAAACTTCACATTAACTGCTTAAACACAGCTGACTAAGCTATTGCCACCAAAATTAGTTTTGACCATTTTCTTTTGTAGCTAGATGCAGTGTGAAGCCAAGGCCAGTCATACTCAGAGGGTGGGACTATTTATTAACTTTCTTTTTCAATTTCAGTGGATAAAAGATGTAATAATAGTTCACTAATGTCCTCTAGTGCCTATTTAATCAATTCAGTGTCCAGACCAAGTAAAGCATGTTTTCTCATGAATGATATGTCAACAAATCAATGCAGCGATCAGTGAAATATTTCTGGATGGAGAGTTCTTTCTGATATGAGCCGGCGATGAATATCTTATGCAGCACACTGTTAATTGTTGGATGGCAGTTCATCACATTCAGCTTTCACAACACAGACAGGAAGCCCTATTCACTTACAGCCTAAAAACTTAATTGGTAAGTGAGTTACCCGAAAGACAAATAAAATAAACAAGCTCTGCCACAGGAAAGAAGGCCGGCCTCATAAAAAATTTACAACAACTCTCTGTCACAAGGGAAATATTTGTGAGAATTTAATTTCACCTCATTTGGGGTTGGATGAAATTTGCTGCCGTTTCCACGTTAGGAAAATTATATTAAAATCTGCTGCTTTATGGAATTTCAGTCAAAGCTGGTTTGGAATATCAAGGATGGATGTCAACCTATTATTTATTTGGTTAAAATGTGTTGTTACTATTATGTTAACCTCCCAGCCTGGATTTGGAGGCTGTTTAAAACAATACCAATAAACAACTGCATTAGTTGCTTTGAATGGTGAAGAGGGTTAGCAAGACCTAGCAGCACCTCAGCTGTACAAGGGCTCAGCATAGTAAGCATAGCAAGTGCTGATGTTGAGCAAATGATCACAGGGTGTTTTTGCACCTTGTACACTGTTATTGGATAGAAGAGCCAAAAAAAGGGAAGGCTGGGTGGTTTGAAGGTACGTGCTGAGAGCAAGAAGTGCAAGACAGAAGTGGAAAAGTGGGAAAGAAACTGACCCACTGATAGCAAGAGAAATAAATGCTTACCAACGGAACAGACAAGAAAACAAAGGCAGAAAATCTAGAGGCATTCAGCTGGTCAGGCAGCACCATTGAAGAACATACAATTTCTCTGAGTGCTTCACACAGCAGTGCGTATTCATTCAAAGTCTGATACTTCACAGTGAATGGTAGAGCCTTGGAGAGTGTTGCAGAACAGGGACCTCTGGGAGTACAGGTGTGTATGGTTTCTTAAACCTGCTGAGTCATGTGGACGTCAGGTGAAGAAGGCATTTGTTGTGCTTGTCTTCATTGGGAAGGCTATTGAGTACAAAAGTTGGGTCAGCATTCTACAGCTAAACAAGGGGGAGTAGTGTGTACAGTTCTGAACACCCAGTTATAGGAAGGATTAAGTTGGAAAAGGTGTAGGAGAGATTCACCAAGATGTTACCTGGGCTTGAGTTATTGGGAGGTTGGATGGGCTAGTGCTTTCTTCTTTGGAAAGTAAGAGGCTGAGGGTGACCTTATTGAGGAGTTCAAGATCGGCACAGTGGCGCAGCAGTAGAGTTGCTGCTTTACAGCGCCAGAGACCCAGGTTCGATCCTGACCACGGGTGCTGTCTGTATGGAGTTTGTACATTCTCCCTGTGACCATGTGGGTTTTCTCCAGGTGCACAGAGAATTCTAAAACTAAAAAACATATGTTTTTATGAGACAGGAGATTTTTAAGAGGGACAACTCAGGGGTAACTTTTTCACACAAAGAATAGTCTGTGTGTGGAATAAAATACATTCGGGCAGTTAAATTATTAGGAAGAGTTTAGAGAGCAATGGGCCAATCGCAGGTAAATTAAACTAGCCCAGTTCGCCTACTTGGACAAGGTGGACAGAGGGACCCATATCCATGCTGTACAGCTCTATGACCCTATGACCCTATGACCCTAAGTCATGCCTTGTTATCAGTAATGTAGTCTGATCTTTTTTGCTGATATGAGGTAAACACTATGGGGACCATCTCAATCCATATCCTAGGCTGAAAATATTGTTTTTGCTGGTGGAAAATTGTGAGGCACAATCATAGAGTCATAGTGTGGAAACAGGCCCTTCGGCCCAACTTGCCCACTCACACCAACATGTTCCAACTACACTAGTCTCACCTGCCTGCGCTTGGTCCAAACTTGTCCTATCCATGTAATCCTATAGAAATTTGGACCCCTGGCAGAACAGGACATTATTTGGAGGGCAGAGACAAAGCTTGACTTACTCTCGAGGAATTGGGCAGAAAAATCAAACCTTTTCCTCATCCCACCCAACACAATAGCCGCTCCAATTCTCCTTGTCATTCAGTGACTCACACACAGGCCAAATCAGGTATATGAAGACTGGCTACTGTGACATCTCCGCCACCCTCACCCCCACCCCACTCATCTCACCCCAGCAGCATCTGCTGACTACAAGAATGCACCACATCCACTCAGTGTTGGTTGATATCACAACCAGTGGCTTATTGCAGTGCCCATGATCTGCTTCTCCTACCTTATTCAATGGGGAATAACATCATACCATTTTGAGCACCTTGAAATTGCTGGGTTATTATTACAAGTCGCTGCAGCAAAGCCATAAAACAATAGCAATTTTGTAGAACCATGGCATCCCCTTTGAACTGCCGAAAAGTTTTCCCATCCCATTATGGTTATGCGGAGCCTCCTTTAATGCGTTTACCGGCAGCTCGTGTCTGTGGGGGAGCTATCAAATTCACCAGCGTTTCTCTCCCTGTCGGCAAGTTTCCTGTGACTGCTTAATATGCCCACAATCCGAAAATTGTCACCGTTCTATTGTTTAAATGCAAACATTGAAACTCGCTGCGGAGAATCTAACACATCGCAACAGTCGCAGGAGAAAGTAGCGACGTACAGGAGCAGATCAAGCAGGTTATAATGTCTGCCAGTTTCCAGTCCCTGAAGGATTAGCTTAAAATGAAGATGTAAGACAATTAATTCTTCAATAAAGATTTTATTATAAGTAGTGGAATAGAAATCCCTGTGCATCTCTTTGCAGAGGTAGACTGTAATAAACTACTCAATGTATCCTCTCCCAGGCTTGTCACTAATGTAGCTGTGCACCCTTGGGATCTGCTGCCTGGGTTTTCTCTCTCATCTGTCTGCCTTTCTGCCTGGTTGTGTCAGGCATATCTGCCCGGAGATTGTATCCCCAGTAGAATATTGATAGCTTCTTAAAGGGGAAGCTGAGTCCACTGAATGCTCCTGTCATTTCAAAATTCTCCAAATATATTGGCGCCTCTCAGATGCCTGTTGTTGCTGCATAGTATTAATTTGTAGGATAAAGGCTTCGTGGAAGCAAGTGTTTTATACTAAAACTCCTCTGAGTAAACAATATGGGGCTCCAATTTAATGATGCCTCATCGTCAGTATATTTATTTAAAATTATACAAGTTTTCTCTCTATATGGTCATTGTCCAGAATATTCTCAAGCTTTGGCACGGCAGGAAAAACAAACAAAATTCCCCATTTTCTTATGTTGCCAAGCTGTAGCATTCAGTATGTCAACTAAGGTAACTTATTCTAGACATGCTGAATTTAACAATAGGTGTATGGTCAGCAATGGAAATTAGTGGCTGCATAGGAATGTGGTCAACGTTTTCTATTTTCAAATGCAATGTTACAAATTAAATACTTGAAACCAATTTAAAAAGTATGTTTCCAAGATTGCAAATGTCTTGCATTAAATGAAAAATAAATTCTGATTCTAAGTTAATCCCATGAACAGGTTGTCGGATATCTGAGACTTTCCTCTCATCTGAAAATGTGATGCTGTGGTGATTGAATTATGCTGACTACTTGGCAGCTTGGAGGGACCAGCTCCATCCAGGACCGCAAGAAATTGCAGAGATTTGTGGACGTAGCCCCGACCATCACGCAAACCGATCTCCCTTCCATTGACTCCATTTACACCACGCTGCCTCGGCAAGGCCACAAGCATAATCAAAGACGACTCTCACCTCGGTCACTCCCTCTTCTCCCCTCTCCCATCAGGTGAGAAGTACAGAATTGTGAAATTGCACACCTCCAGATTCAGAACAGTTTCTTCCCAGCTGTTATCAGGCAACTGAGTGGTCCTCTCATCAGCTAAAATGTGGCCCTAACCCCGGTCTACCGCATTGGAGACCTGTGAACAACTTTAATCGGACTTTATTGACTTTATCTTTTCCTAAATGTTGTACCTCTCTATCCTTTAACTCTGCACTGTGGACATCTTGATTGTAACCATGTATAGTCTTTCTGCAAACTGGATAGCACGCAACAAAAAAGCTTTTGACTGCACATCGGCACACATGACAATAATAAACTAAACTAAACTAAACAAGACTGCAGTTACATAAAGACTGCGCATGTCAGTATAAGTCTCTCAATGCCTATATGGAACTGTATAACCATATAACAATTACAGCACGGAAACAGGCCATCTCGACCCTTCTAGTCCGTGCCGAACACGTATTCTCCCCTAGTCCCATATACCTGCACTCAGACCATAACCCTCCATTCCTTTCCCGTCCATATAACTATCCAATTTATTTTTAAATGATAAAAACGAACCTGCCTCCACCACCTTCACTGGAAGCTCATTCCACACAGCCACCACTCTCTGAGTAAAGAAGTTTCCCCTTATGTTACCCCTAAACTTCAGTCCCTTAATTCTCAAGTCATGTCCCCTTGTTTGAATCTTCCCTACTCTCGGTGGGAAAAGCTTATCCACGTCAACTCTGTCTATCCCTCTCATCATTTTAAAGACCTCTATCAAGTCCCCCCTTAACCTTCTGCGCTCCAAAGAATAAAGCTCTAACTTGTTCAACCTTTCTCTGTAACTTAGTTGCTGAAACCCAGGCAACATTCTAGTAAATCTCCTCTGTACTCTCTCTATTTTGTTGACATCCTTCCTATAATTAGGCGACCAAAATTGTACACCATACTCCAGAATTGGCCTCACCAATGCCTTGTACAATTTTAACATTACATCCCAACTTCTATACTCAATGCTCTGATTTATAAAGGCCAGCATACCAAAAGCTTTCTTTGCCACCCTATCTACATGAGATTCTACTTTCAGGAAACTGTGCACAGTTATTCCCAGATCCCTCTGTTCACCTGCATTCTTCAATTCCCTACCATTTACCATGTACGTCCTATTTTTTTGCAGCTGTGATGGTCAATCTGATCTTCATCCGGATGTTATACAAGCTGGAAAGTCTGGTTATGCCTGTTGGGTAACTTATAATAACAAGGGGACATCTAATAATAAGGTGTGATCACCCCTTACATAAGTCATCTTTTCCCATACAGACTATCCTGTGAATGAAATCCATAATAACAAGTGGAATCAAATCTATATAAACTGTCAATATAAGAATCAAATAATCCCTATTGCAATATCTGTAGCTGTGTAATCAATAATTCAGGTACAATTAAAGAGTTGAGGATTTCCTTAACATAAGCTATTCTTAGGAGGTCAACTCTGCATTGGTAGCGATTGATCTGAGCCTTTGAAGACCTCCCCCCCCCCCCCTCACCCTCACATCAGTCTGAAGAAGGGTCTTGACCTGAAACGTTGCCTATTTCCTTCACTCCATAGATGCTGCCTCACCCGCTGAGTTTCTCCAGCATTTTTATCTACCTCTGAAGCTACTAGGTTATTTATGGAGTACAACTGGGAGAAATCCTATGTTGGTGTGGCAAGGATTGCTGAATAGGAGTAATTAATGCCACCAAAGTTCCAAGTAGCGAGGTGGTCTCGCCACCTATTCAGAGAAAGGAAATATACTTCCAACCATGCTTGGACAGGTTTGCAAGACCATCTTGCCTTTTCGTACAATCTTTGCAATAATACGTTCTTTTATTATCTCATATTTCACGACTGTAAGTGTGCTTATGAAATTCCCTTCTGAAGATATCATGTCACTTAAAAACATTTGTAAGGCAGATACACAAAAAAATAATGCGGTGGGTTTTCACCCTCATCATTGTGCGTAAGGCATTCCCTGATCAGCATTCAGATGGGGGCTATTGACCACAGAGAATTGTAAGAGAAGAAAATGAAAGACCGAAAATGCTGGAGTAATTCAGCGGGACAGGCAGCATCTCTGGTTATTCCAGCATTTTGTGTCTCTCTTTGGTTTAAACCAGCATCTGCAGTTCCTTCGTACAAAAAACAATCAAATGGTTCTATTAACAATTGAGTAATTTTCTCTGCTCATTTACTTCTTTGTAATGCATCCCTACAATGTTTAATAGCCCAGCAATTAAATATCTATTATCATGCTTTGCATTACCTGTAATTTCATAAATTTCTCAAGAACAAATCTAAAGCCATTCCCTATCCAGTACTGTAAGAAGACTTGGTTCACTCATTACTGTAAATATTTTTTTTTTGCACAATGCAATATAAATAGTAGTGGGGTATGATTTATCTTCCTATAGTTCTAATCGTAATTCACTCATGACTTCATTGCTCATGAGTTATTGCCCCAGCTCACTTGTGAGATACTGTATATGTCATATTCCACGAATCTTCATCAAGTATTGTATATGTAATAAATGTTGAAGTTGTGAGATTCTGAAAAATCCTTCTGGAGTGCGTTTCCACCTCGCCACAGCTTGTCAAAATGAAATAATTCCTCCCTGGACAGGTAGATAGATCTTCTGCGAGGTTAATATCTTTTTCTCCTGAAGATTTGAAATTGCATGGTTGCTTATCGAGCTATAATTCAGGACTGTACCAAACACTGTTACAGGAGATTTATACGTTGAAATTGATGCTACTTCGAAGATGCTCTAATAGGGATTTCACAGACACAAATGGATCATCTATAAATGGATAGGTACAAAATCAAATGGAAATGTGGAAACCTGCATCATTTTTTTTTTGGTCTCTGTAGTAAAGGATTAAGAGTTGAGTTGAGCAATTTAATAACCAGAGGGAAAGGTGGTAATTAGGAACAAGTGCCCCAGGCCCCCTCATTTTCTGAGAAGAGTTTGGGTAAAAAGGCCAATACTGAGGTGTACAGCTTTTTGCTTTGAATGAATTATCATATCTCTTATTAATAGAAATGAAAAACTTTGAACCAATCACCAAAGGAAGCCTGCTCACGATTTGGCTGAACCTAGGAACTGCAATTATCAGAACTAACATTACTTTACTGGAAGAGTTTTGAAATGAATCGCAACATTTGGCATTGTTAATTTTAGAGTGGCGCGTTTAATTGGGAGATGAAATTGTTTCCATAAATCAAATTCATAAAGTCAATAATGATAATGTGGAAACTGACTTGGAGGGATTATAATATAGGTGGCCTGTCAGCTATCTCTGCAAAGAAAATGGCAATCTTTGCAACCTAGGCCTGAAAACAGTGGAACATCAGTGAACTACTGAACAGAAGATATAGACGGGACATGGCGGGGGGGGGGGGGGGGGGGGGGGGGGGGGGGGGGGGTAGTATAAAACAAATGTACGTGAAAGTCAGCAACAAACCCATCCTTACCTTGCAGTGATGAGGAGTGTTCATGTACCTCCTGACTTCTCTAAAACACGCTTGTAATATGTCTCAGGTATTCCCTGTTGAACAATTGTTATACAAACTGATCAGGAGGTTATGTGCGGAAGATTCCTCCATTTGTTCCTGAATATGGCAATCAGAACCCTCGCCAGATCATCACGATTCCTGTTTGCAGGAGAAAGTGGTATTCTGTCTCTTCACATCTTCTCTGCAGTTGACTGGAGCTGGATCTCTCTAAAAATGGTGGCTGCCAGAGCATCAGCAGTTATTGGCCTAACCCACTAGATTTAGTGGCCAGAATTGCATTATTAATAGCCTCCGTGTTGATGATTGGTGGTCACGCTAAGGTCCCAGTGGGGGTGCTGGCATTAACGTTCAGCCGAATGTCCCAGAACCGAACAGCAAGCAGAATTTCTGAAGGTCTACTTGAGACAAGTAGTTTTGTTTAGTTCTGATTAGAGATACAGCACGGAAACAGGCCCTTCGACCCACCGAGTCCGCAACGACCAGCAACCCCACACATTAACAAAAGCCTACATACATTAGGGACAATTTACACTTATACAAACCCAAGCCAGTTGACCTACAAAATGTTGGTCTTTGGAGTGTGGGAGGAAACCAAAGATCTCAGAGAAAACCCACACGGTCACGGGGGAACGTACAAACTCTGTACAGACAGCACCCATAGTCAGGATCGAACCCAGATCTCCGACACGGCAAGTGCTGTAAAGGCAGCAACGCCACCGTGCCGCCTCAGTCCAAGGCATGATTGCTGTTTGCAGGGGAGTGGCAGGATAGAATCTGGGAGGGATTCTGATTTTCCCAGGAACATTATCCATATAAGGAGACTGATCATAAAATATTTGATCCTGCCCCAATTTATTGTAACAGTTTTATGTTTGATTTGAAGGTATGAGACGGGAATTGGCTAGGATAGGCTGGCGAATTATACTCAAAGGGTTGATTGTTGAGATGCAATGGCAAAGATTTAAAGACCGCATGGGTGAACTTCAAAAAATTGTTCATCCCTTTCTGGCGCAAAAATAAAACAGGGAAGGCGGCTTAACCGTGGCTAACGAGGGAATTCAAGGATAGTGTTAAATCCACAGAAAAGGCCTATAAATTGGCTAGAGGAAGCAGCAAACCTGGAGGACTCAGAGAAATTTAGAACTCAACAGAGGAGGACAAGGTGGTTAATTAAGAGGGGGAAAAAAAGAGTACGGAAGAAAGCTTGCGGGGAATATAAAACTTAACTCTAAAAGCTTCTTTAAATATGTAAAACAGAAAAGATTAGTGAATGCAAATGTAGATCCCTTACAATCAGAGACAGGTGAATTTATAATGGGAAACAAGGAAATGGCAGAACAGTTGAGTACTTTGGTTCTGTTTTCACTGAGGAAGGCACAAACAATCTCCAAGAAATACAAGAGGGCCGAGAATCTAGTGGGAGGGAGGAACTGAAAGAAATCCACATTAGTCAGGAAATGGTGTTAGGTAAACTGTTGGGACTTGAGGAAGATAAATCCCCAGGGCCTGATGGTCTGCATCCCAGAGTACTCAAGGAGGTGGCCCTAGAAATCGTGGATGCATTGGTGATAATTTTCCAATGTTCTCTCGACTCTGGATCAGTTCCTGTGGACTGGAGCCAATGTAACCCCACTTTTTAAGAAAGGGGGGGAGAGAAAAAACGGGGAATTATAGACCAGTTAGCCTTGCATCGGTAGATGGAGAGGTTCTTCTGCAGTTGTATAGGGCTCTGGTGAGACCACATCTAGAGTAGTGTGACAAGTTTAGGTCTCCTAATTTGAGGAAGGACATCCTTGTGATTGAGGCAGTGCAGCGTAGGTTCACGAGATTGATCCCTGGGATGGAGGGACGGTCATATGAGAAAAGATTGAAAAGACTAGGCTTGTATTCACTGGAGTTTAGAAGGATGAGGGGATATCTTATAGAAAAATATAAAATTATAAAAGGACTGGACAAGCTAGATGCAGGAAAAATGTTCCCAATGTTGGGTGAGTCCAGAACCAGGGGCCACAGTCTTAGAATAAAGGGGAGGTAATTTAAGACTGAGGTGAGAAAAAACTTTTTCTCCCAGAGAGTTGTGAATTTATGGAATTCCCTGCCACAGAGGGCAGTGGAGGCAAAATCACTGGATGGATTTAAGAGAGAGTTAGATAGAGCTCTAGGGGCTAGTGGAGTCAAGGGATATGGGGAGAAGGCAGGCATGGGTTATTGATAGGGGACGATCAGTCATGATCACAATGAATGGCGGTGCTGGCTCGAAGGGCCAAATGGCCTCCTCTTGCACCTATTTTCTATGTTTTCTATGTTTCTATGTTTTCTAGGTAGTGGGGAAGATGCTTGAGTCGATTGTTAAATATGTTATAGCAGCGCATTTGGAAAGCAGTGACAGGATCAGTCAAAGTCAGCATGGATTTATGAAGGGGAAATCAAGCTTGACTAATCTTTTGGAATTTTTTGATAATGTAACAAGTAGAATGGATAAGGGAGAGCCAGTGGATGTGGTGTATCTGGACTTTCAAAAAGCCTTTGACAAGGTCCCACACAAGAGATGAGTGTGCAAAATTAAAGCACATGGTATTGGGGGGTAGGGTATTGACATGGATCGAGAACTGGTTGGCAGGCAGGAAGCACAGAGTATGAATTAACGGGTCCTTTTCAGAATGGCAGGCAGTGACTAATGGGGTGCCGCAAGGCTCGGTGCTTGGACCGCAGTTATTTACAATATATATTAATGATTTAGGCAAGGGAATGTGACATCTCCTAGTTTGTGGATGACACAAAGCTGGGTGTCAGTGTGAGCTGCGATGAGGATGCTATTAGGCTGCAGCCTGGAGGTGACTTGGATAGGTTGGGTGAGTGGGCAGATGCATGGCAGATGCAGTATATTGTGGATAAATGTGAGGTTATCCACTTTGGTGGCAAGAACAGGAAAGCAGATTATTATCTGAATGGTGTCAGATTAAGAAAAGGGGAGGTGCAACAAGACCTGGATGTGCTTGTATATCTGTCACTGAAAGAAAGCATGCAGGTACAGCAGACGGTGAAGAAAGCTACTAGCATGTTGGCCTTCATTGAGAGAGCATTTGAGTTTAGGAGCAAGGAGGTCCTACTGTAGTTGTACAGGGCAATGTTGAGACTGCACCTGGAGTATTGTGTGCAATTATGGTCTCCTAATTTGAGGAAGGACACTGTTGCTATTGAGGGAGTGCAGGTCCACCAGGTTAATGCCCGGGATGGCGGGACTGACATATGATGAAAGAATGGGTCGACTGGTCTTGTATTCACTGGAATTTAGAAGGATGAGAGGGTATCTTATAGAAATATATAAAATTCTTTAAGGATTGGACAGGCTAGATGCAGGAAAAATGTTCCCGATGTTAGGGGAGTCCAGAATCGGGGGTCACAGTTTAAGAATAAGGGGTAGGCCATTTAGAACTGAGACGAGGAAAAACGTCTTCACCCAGAGAGTTGCAAATCTGTGGAATTCTCTGCCACAGAAGGCAGTGGAGGCCAATTCACTGGATATTTTCAAG
Organism: Amblyraja radiata; assembly: GCF_010909765.2. Classification (NCBI taxonomy): domain Eukaryota; kingdom Metazoa; phylum Chordata; class Chondrichthyes; order Rajiformes; family Rajidae; genus Amblyraja; species Amblyraja radiata. The sequence goes on from NC_045959.1 coordinate 41,794,445, forward strand.
AGAGTTAGATTTAGCTCTTAGGGCCAAAGGGATCAAGGGATATGGGGAAAAAGCAGGATCGGGGTACTGAAATTTGATGATCAGCCATGATCATATTGAATGGCGGTGCTGGCTCGAAGGGCCGAATGGCCTACTCCTGCACCTATTGTCTATTGTCCTACACCTATGTTTCTATGTTTCTATGATTCCAGGAGGACAAACTTCATAACCCAGCTCACAGGCGCCATCCAGTTTCCTCTGCATGTGGTACAGTCATGCCCACAACATACTTGAACTCTGCTACTAGGAAAGACGAGGCAGGTCTAAGAGTGTCAAAAATCTCACACAGGACAGTCCCTTAGCACCAGTACACAATTATTCCTATTTTGAAGGAAATTATTTAGATCACCGATGTTATGGGCCTGTCCCACTTACGCGACTTTTTCAGTGACTGCTGGTGCCCGTCATAGGACGTTGCAGGTCGCCGAAAATGTTCAACATGTTGAAAATCCAGCGGCGACCAGTAAGGTGCTACGACTCTTTGTACGACTGAGGAGACTGCTCACGTCCATACAGACGACACCCCGGCGACATGTCGTGAGATGAAGCCTGTATAGTCGTGAGTAGTCGCTCAAAGAGTCGTACCTTGTTCTGGTCGCCGCTGGATTTTCAAAATGTTGAAAATTTTTGGCGACCTGCAATGACCTATAATTTTTGCCGGCAGTCACCGAAAAAGTCAGGTCAGCACCGACCAGCGATGCCTCCCATGCTCTATCTAGCACCATCGTACACACTAGGGACAATTTACAATTTTACCAAAGCCAATTGACTGTACATCGTTGAAGCGTGGGATGAAACTGGAGAAACTGGAGACAACCTGTGTGGTCACATGGCGAATGTATAAACTCAGACAACATCCACCCTGTCAAACCCAGGTTTCTCGCATTGCAATGGGCTTGTCCCACCCGCAACTTTTTAGGTGACTGCAGGAGACAATGCGGTCGCCACATGGTCGCCACATGTTTGTGGGTGTTTGTCGGGGAGTCGCCTTCATGGTCTTGAGGTATTCCTGCATTCTTGGAACTAGTCGCGGCCTCATTATGGTCGCCGCAAATTTTTCAACATGTTGAAAAATCGGAGGCGACCAGAATGAAGCCGCCATGAAGAGTAGCAAGAATTCTCGTGCTGCAGGTGGGTCACCAGGAGGTCCTCGTGGGTCGCCAAGGGGTCGAAGATTCTCGTAGGTTCTCTGAGGTTGTAGCCATTACAGACCAGTTAATTTCATTGGCTCATTGGGGTAAAAAAAATGTAAGCAGTAGTTTTCAGAACCAAGGATAACCGACTGAACCAAGGAAATGTTAAATGTCCGCCAAGCTTCACAGCCATGTGGTTTCTTAAAAGTTGTCTCCACTCCTTTTCCTCCATTCTCCCCCTTATCCCCCCTCCCCCCCTCTCTCCCCCCTCTTTTAAAGGACTTACCGTACACTGTGCTTTAGCTGTCGTAATTACAGCACCAACGCGGTGTGTGTCTGTATCACCTTGGCTTTGCACCGTGTGAATTTCACTCAGACAGCGCTCCCCCCGCTTGCCCTGTCCCCCGCCTGCATAACGGACTGGTGAAGGAAATTATGTGTATGTGTGTGTTCCACTCTGACAGTCGCCGTTCCAGTTGCCGGCAACTTGACAGTCGCAGGCAGTCGCCTGAAAAATCACCTGTTGGACAGGCCCATAAGGCTGCAACTCTACGGCTGTGCCACTGCGCCAACCCCAACCCTTTTACTTGAAGATTAAGATTTTTTTTGTTCGTCATTATCATTGTGTAGAGGTCATATTCCACTGTAAAACATTGCATTCAATGAATGAAGGTAATAATTAGTTATGGAATAAATCCATTCTGCCCTTTGATATAGTACTATCTGCATAATGTACATCATCAGTTTTGATCTTAACTCTAACTGACATAATACTTCAATTCACGGGTTATGTCAAGTGAACACAGCGCATAAACACAGGAACAATTTTTGACAATGTTCCTACACATTAGAAATTAATAAATGAGATGCTCATGTGTCCAAGTCACAAATTAATTTCACTAGCAATCATTTTAAATGCTATCAAAGTAAACACTAGTGTGCCATTCTCTGGGAAAGGCTGCTAGCTCTGTCGCAGATGCATGGGTGAAGTTAATTTGTTAATTGTGGATAAGGATAGAAAAATCCAGTTTAGCAGTCTGTTGATACATCTTGTATTTCTTCCTCCCTCTGGTATGTTCTTTAACTGGTGCTGCCTTCCCTCCAGTTCAATTCATTTGATTGTATTGTTATTTTCTTCACCCTCTTTATTTGTAGTTGTTTCCTAACCACTGTCCATGTGCCATGTGTTCTCTGCTTTTCTTCCAATCTCATGCTTCTTCCACTCCTCTCAGTTTCTGTGATTTGATAATTCCCTTTCCCCATTCTTAAGGGCCTGTCCCACTGTACGAGGTAATTCAAGAGTTGCCCTGATTCGAACTTGGAGAATGTCCGTAGCGGGTCCGTAGGAGTTCGTGGATGTCTCGTAGTGGTTCGTAATGCTAACTGTACTCGGGAAATCCGGTAAACACGTGACGTTTTTTCAACATTGCAAAAAATGTCCAAGAGTAAAAAAATACTTGTGATGAAAAAAATTGTTACTTTTTACTCGTACAAGCCGCTACGAGACATCCACGAACTCCAACCGACCCACTACGGACATTCTCCGAGTTCGAATCAGGGGAGAACTCGGGAGAACTCTTGAATTACCTCGTACAGTGAGACAGACCCTTTACACTTTATGTCCAACTGCATTTCTATTCGTTACCATTATGCCTGTCTCCATTTATTAGTTGTATGTGCATTGCTGTCTTGCTGCTTGTACACTTCCTGGTTTGTTCCTCTAGAACAGTCATCCTACTTCATTTTGTTTCCCAATATTTCCTTAGGTTTTGCAGCCACTAAGACAGGCTTTGACAAGCAGAGAACTGTCAACTAGAGTGGCACGCTGGCACAGCGGTAGAGTTGCTGGCTTACAGCGCCAGAGACCAGGGTTAGATCTTGACTAACGGTGCTGTCTGTACGGAGTTTGTACGTTCTCCCCGTGACCGCGTGGGTTTTCTCCGAGATCTTCAGTTTCCTCCACAGTCCAAAGACATGCAGGTTTGTAGGTAAATTTGGCTTGGTAAATGTAAAAATTGTCCCTAGTGCGTGTAGGCTAGTGTTAATATCGCTGGTCGGCGTGGACCTGGTGGGCCGAAGGGCCTATTTCCGCACTATATCTCTAAAGTCTAAAGTATAAAGTAAACAACCATATTTTTTAGGGCACTGTGTAATTTTTACTGAGAGTTCGCCACTTCTTTTGCCATGCATCAAAAGGCATATCCTTGATAGTTTCAATTCATCTTGTGACTATTCCCTCTACTTTTATGTTCATTTAGTCACATCCAAATGAGCTTTTCCACAGTTGCACCTGGCAAATCCCCCAAACTAACCATCCCTTTCTCACATCACCACCTTCTTTCAGATGATTACCGATAGAAAATAAATGTTAGCAATGCCTACTTCCTGCAAATAAGCAAATATATAGGAAGTGGACATTGCTGGTAAGGCCTGCATCTATTTTCCTTCCCTAGTTTTCCTTGATAAGGTGGCAGTGATTTGCATACATAAACTGCAGCAGCTATTCTGCTGAGGATACTCACATTGTGTTCTTGGGGAAGGAGATCCAGGAGTTTGACCCAGTGCCAATAAAAGAACAATGAGGCATTTCCAAGTCAGGATGGTGTATTTGTGATCTCTGCACCAATCTATGTTTCTAAAGCATATGTTCTCCTATGCAAATTAAGCTCTTAAACCATATGTTCTCCAATGCAAAAACCAACTTCATCCACATCAGTAATATCCTACTTTCTGCCGCACAACATATTTGCTGGTGAAAATCTCATCCATGCTCTTTTTATCCTTTCAACTTGCCATGATCATTAGCTCTCACAGAACACACATTTTCTCACTGCTGCTCTGCATCATAGCTTTTGTTCCATCTCCTGGTAAAGGCAGAGGTAGGAAACATGTTCCCGATATTGGGGGAATCCAGAACCAGGGGCCACAGTTTAAGAATAAGGGGAAAGCCATTTAGAAAGGAGATGAGGAAACACTTTTTCTCACAGAAAGTTGTGAGTCTGTGGAATTATCTGCCACAAAGGGCAGTGGAGGCGGGTACTCTGGATACTTTCAAGAGAGAGCTAGATAGGGCTCTTAAAGATAGCGGAGTCAGGGGATATGGGGAGAAGGCAGGAACGGGGTACTGATTGGGGATGATCAACCATGATCACATTGAATGGCTTGAAGGGCCGAATGGCCTATTCCTGCATCTATTGTCTATTGTCTATTGTCTATTGTCTAAACCATGGCAATTGAGATCCTCACAACCTTTTCCTATCTCTGCAGTTCCTGAACACTCCTAAAGCACATGTCATGGCACCCTATCCGCCAACCATTTGAGCATCTCCTGTTATAGCTGACCACCCATTTCCTTTGATTGGTACTCCATGAAACCAGGTGAGTTGGTTCCTGCTTTAATGGTGCTAAAAGTAACTGGTAATACATTTGGTCATAATCCCAAATAATATACTTAATTACTTAGCCACAGTCTTGGATGATACAAATTAAGCATAGAACATGGAACATAGAAAAATATAGCACAGGAACAAGCCCTTCAGCTCACAATATCTGTGCCAAACATGATGGCAAACTAAAATAATCTCATCCACCTGTACATGATCAATACCCCTCCATTTCCTGCATAACCATGTGCCCATCTAAAAAGCTTCTAAATGTCACAATTTTATCTGCTTCCACCACCACGCCTGGCAGCGCGTTTCAGGCACCCACCACCCTGTGTGTAAAAAGTTTACCCCACACATCTCCTTTAAACTTTGCACCTTTTAACTTAAAGGCATGCTCTCTAGTCTTTGACATTTCCACCCTGGAGAAGAGTTCTGACAGTCTGGCCTATCTATACCTCTCATAACTTTCATTCTGAACAATCACATTATTGGATGGAGACATTGATTGAACAAAGAAACCAAGAAGAAGTTTTGGTCTAAAATAAATATCAGAAGATAAATAGCAGAATTTTATCGCAATTTATACTTCCTAATTTATTGTGCAATAATTTTATATATATGTATATATATATATTGCTACTTTAACTTGGAGATTTGTAATTGAAATTGTTTCATTGAATATGAATACCTACTTACATTTAAACATTCTACATATTCATTTTCAACTGAAGAAATGTCATTTTTAGATTTTCTGCTCCCTGTGGAAAAGTTGAATAAATGGCAGATGTGATTTTCAAACCATTTGTTGAAATGAGCAAACAAAATCCACGGACAGCTTACATGAATGGTTCTGTTTTTGTGCCTTATTTGCCCTGTTGGTTGATGATTTGCAAATAGGGGAATGTTAATGCGAATGTTTCAAAGAGCACTAAATGTCGAATTTCATGTTTCAGGCGATGGGGAATAAAAGGCAGTTTATCAGTGACTACAGATGGACCTGACCAAGACGGGTTGCAACAATAGTTATACAGTGGTGCAGCTGGTAGAACTGCATTGTCACAGAGCCAGATTTGCCCGGGTTTGAACCTGACCTCAGGTGCTGTCTGTGTGGAGTTTGCACGTTCTCCTTGTGATTGCATGGGTTTCCTCCAGGTACTCCTGATTCCTTCCCATTGCAAAGACATGTGGGTCAGTATGTTAATTGTCCCCTGTAAATTGCCCCAAGTACATAGGAAGTGGATGTGAAAGTGGGATAGAGTTAAACTAGTGCGACAGGATGGGCAGAAGGGTCTGCTTCCATGCTGTATCTTTTAATAAAATACTAAAAACTATATTGGAAGACCCTGGGACACTTGGTGTGCAATGACTGGGTAGAACAGGCTTCCAAAATCCCGAGCCATCAAGGGGAAAGATACCATAGCCATGCGGTAGGTTGCAGCTGTAGTAATGAAGGTCATCTCCTTGCTCCAACCTTTGTCTTTATCTCCTTCCAGCCCAACATCAGGAATCAGTTAATAGATTGCCAACTTCTGTGTAAAGCAGTTGACTAATAAATCTAATAATACAGAGTGCTTTTATCTGCTTTATGACTGAGCATCAACAGACATTATCCATTCAAGGATCGGAATGGTAGCTAGGCGGTCATCTTTACATGTGGAAGCAACAACTGAGGTTGGCGCTAGAAGTGTTCTGAGGGGACCTGTCCCACTTAGGAAACCTGAACGGAAACCTCTGGAGACTTTGCGCCCCACCCAAGGTTTCCGTGCGGTTCCCGGAGGTTGCAGGTGGTTGCCGGAGGTTGCAGGTAGTGGAAGCAGGTAGGGTGGCTGACAAAAACCTCCGGGAACCTCCGGGAACTGCACGGAAACCTTGGGTGGGGCGCAAAGTCTCCAGAGGTTTCCGTTCAGGTTTCCTACGTGGGACTAACAAATTTGGGGTCTTTTCCCCGGAAACCAGAAGACCAAGGGTTAATTTGATGGATATTGAAAGATTATGAAGTCGTTTTATAGGACAACGTGGAGATGATGTTTTGGCGTCAGCAAGACCAGAAACAGGGACTAGAAAGAACTAAAATCCAATGGGAAATTCCAGCCGAGTTTCCTAATCTAGAGTGGCCCGGATGCCAACCTTTGTATGTCATGTTGCAGATAAAATGAATATAGCCCTCTGGACTTTGCATTGAATTCAACAGGTTCAGCTAACCAATATTTGCAGTTTGTATCAGAAATGCCAGTTCTGATGAAATGTAATTAACCTGTAACATTAACTCAATTTTACTTTCTCCACAGATAGAGTAATAGTCATAGTCATAGTGCTTTACAGCACAATAACAGACCCTTTGGCCCAAATCGTCCATGGCGACCAAATTGTCCACCAAACTAGTCCCACTTGCATGCGCCTGGCCCATATCCCTCCAAACTTTTCATATCCATGTTCCTGTTTAAATGTTGTAATTGCACCTGGTTCCAACACTTCCACTGGCAGCTTGCCCCTTAAGACCCTTTAAAATTGTTTCCCTCTTGTAAAACCTATTCCCCCTGGTTTTAGACTCCCATATCCTGGGTAAAGATTGTGGCTATTCACTTTATCTATGCCCCTCATGACTTTATAAACCTCTATAAGGTCATCCCTCTGTTTCCTATGCTCTGAGAAAAAAACGCCCCATCTCTTCAGCTTCTCCTTTTAACAAAAAACCTCCAGACACCGTAACAACCTTGTAAATCTTTGTTGCACCCATAGCAGTTTAATGACATCCTTCCTAGAATCAAGTGCCCAAAACTTTACACAGTACTCCAAATGTGGTGTTGCCAACATTTGGTACATGTGGTAGCCGAACTCCTGTAGTCAATACTCTGACCGATGAAAGCAACTGTGACAAACGGTTTCTTCACCACCCTGTCCACCTGTTTTGCTATCTTCATGGAACCATGTACCTGCACCCGTACATTCTGTTTTACTACACTACCCCAGGGCCATTGCGTTTACTGTGAAAGTTCTGCGTTGGTTTGTCCTGCCAAAGTGCAACACCTCACTTGTATCTGAATTGAACTCAATCTTCAATTTCTTCGCCCACTGGCCCAGTTAATCAAGATCCCATTGTAATTATATACAACCTTCTTCACTGTCCACAACAACATCAATTTTATGGTCATCCTCAAACTTACTAACCATGTCGTCAAATAGTTAATATAACTAACAAACAAAGGACCTAACTCTGATTCCTGCGGTATACCATTTATTTCTGGCCTCCAGTCTGTAAACAACCCTCTACCTTCAAGCTAATTTTAGTATCCAATTGGCTAGCACATCCTGGATGCCATGTGATCTAACATTATGGATCAAACCACCATGCGCTATATTGGCAAAGGCCTTGTTAAAGTCCACATTGATCATGTGTACAACTCTGCCGTCATCAACCTTCTTGATTGCCCTTTCAAAAAAACTCAAGCAAATTTATATTTGCAGCATTTTGGTTTTAAATTTCCAACAACTGTGGCTCTATATCTCATAGTTCCAGATACTCTCTCTCTTCCCAGGCTCTATCTATTCCTCTCTATTTACATTTAGTTGAGAGAAATAATCTGCAACTAACAAACCTTCTCCACCATTTCACTGTTACTCTGACAGAACCAGGGGTCACAGTTTAAGAATAAGGGATAGGCCATTTAGGACTGAGATGAGGAAATACTTTTTCACCCAGAGAGTTGTGAATCAGTGGAATTCTCTGCCACGGAGGTGGAGGCCAATCCACTGGATGTATTCAAGAGAGAGTTAGATATAGCTCTTAGGACTAAAGGAATCAAGGGGAGAAAGCAGGAACGGGATACTGATTTCGGATGATCAGCCATGATCATATTGAATGGTGGTGCTGGCTCAAAGGGCCGAATGGTCTACTCCTGCACCTATTGTCTATGTCTCTATATTTCCATGTTTCTGTCTCTCTTGATCTCTACCTTACCGCAGACAGATCCAGGCCTCTGAGGAGGATTTTCACCGTCGGGGTTCGGCGTCGGCGTTCCATCAGCCCGGCGAGAGGGCCTGAGCATCGGGCCGCCCGGGGTGGCGACTGCGTGTGCTCGGAAGGCCCCGACCACAGGTGGGCATCTGGGAAGATCGGAGGGGAGGCTGGCTGGACTATGGTGCCTTCCTCACCTTGGTGCCATTGTGTTATGTTGTGTCATGGACTTTCTGTGTTTGTGCTTTTATTTAAATTCTATTTTTTTTTAATATGTTTTATTATTTATTATTTATTTATTTTTATGATACTGACTGTAAAGGGAAATTCATTTCGTTGTCTCTAATTGAGACAATGACAATAAATTTGAATACAATACAATACAATACAACATTTCCATTGTCCTCTTATCCCTTCCCTGTGCTCAGCAACATGCATTAGCCACCAAGTGGCTAATGTACCAGACATTTCAAACCAACCCGAGTAGGAATCTACCAGAACAAGGTAATGTTTCCCGTGCCATTTGAAGACGTCGGTGGCCAGCGAGGACCACGGAAGGGAGGGAGCTGGCTGAGGCAGGAGGGGCTGCTTCTGTTGGTGTGGTGTCAAGCTGTTGCATGTGGTGCATGATTACGTTTTTTCACGTATGTACCTTGTCATCCCGGGACAGTAGATCATGTTCTGGGCCCGTTTTAGAGTGGCCTCCGTGCTGGGGTGGCCTCCGTGGATGTCGTCGTAGTACTTACTCCCCAGAGTGGAGGGGATGACAGTTTTGTGGCCTTTGACGATGATTCCATCCTGTAGCACCAGTTCATCACGAACCAGGAAGTAGGGTCGTATTTCAAACGGGGTGCTTGACTGTTTGTTTGGCCATCCGTTCCTTATGATGGAGGTCAGCAGTTGCGAAGATTTGGCCGCAGCTGTGTGTTCGGCAAGGCGGCGTAGATGGTCGGTGGGCACGATCGAGACCTTCAGGACCGAGAATTCGTCCTGTTCAATGGGGTGACGTTCGCTGGTAGTGCGCGGGGTTCTGGAGAGCGTGTCTGTGATGTGCATGTCTTTACGTTCCTTGTATACGATGCAGAAGTCAAACCGTTGCAGCTGCATCATCATGCGTTGTAGACGAGCCGGGGCAGCGTGGATGGGCTTGTTTAGGATAGTGACCAGTGGCTGGGGGTCAGTCTCAACAGTGAAGGTTTTGCCAAAAATAAAGTCTTTATATTTTGAGAAGGCAAACACGATGGCGATCAGTTCCTTTTTGATTTGGGCATAGCGTTGTTCAGTGTCTGTTAGGGTGCGTGATGCGTAGGAGATGGGCATCACATCGCCATCGGTAGTTGTCTGTTGGCATGCTGCGCCTAGCCCGCACTGGGATGCATCGCAGGTGACGGTAATTGACAGGTTGAGGTTGAAATATGCCAGTGTTGGTGTACTGGCGAACTGGAGCTTGAGTGTCTCGAAGGCTCTTTGGTGCTAGGGGTACCAGGACCGTGCATTGTCTTTGTTGGTCAGTTGTCGCAGGGGGCAGAAAGTTCGCTGACGTTGGGAATGAATTTTCCCAGGTAGTTAACCATGCCGAGGAATCGTTGCAAGTTGGTGATGTCGGTTGGAACTGGCAGCTCGTTGATGGCTGCAGTCTTTAACGGATCAGGTTTTAATCCATTGCTGGTGAATACATGACCGACGTAGGTGACTTCCGGAACCCGGAATTTGCACTTGAGAGGGTTGAGTTTGAGGTTGATGTCTCTGGCACGGTTTAGTATCTTCTTCAGGTTGGCGTCATGCTCGGCCAAATCACAGCCGTAGACTAGGATATCATCAACAATGATGGCTCATAGATATTCTGGAAACAGTTGTTCCATTGCGTGTTGGAAGACTTCGCTGGCTGAGTTGATGCCAAAGGGCATCTTACAAATCTGTAGCGGCCAAACAGTGTGGCAAAAGTTGTTAGAGCAGATGATGCCTGGTCCAGTGGTATTTGCCAGAAAGAGCTTTTGGCGTCCAGGACCGAGAATACCGTTGCGTTTCCAATTTGCGCAGCCACGTCCTCAGTGGTTCTCATCGGGTAATGTGGGCATTTGATTGCTGTGTTTAAATCTTTGGGGTTGATGCAAACCCGCAACTCTTCTTTGTTTTTCTTGGTGGTTTGGACCATAGTGGAGACCCAGTCAGAGGGTTCGCTGACCTCGGCAATGACTCCGATGGAGAGCATGCATTTCAGTTCGGTGTGTATTCTGTCCCGCATGCCATGGGGAACACGGTGGGGTGCGCGAACCACTGGTGTGACTGTGGTTCTGACACCACTTCTGACAGCATGTAAATAGTTACTCTCCCACAGGTAAAGGTTGAAGCTTCTTTAATGTTCATTCCATTATCAGATATGCAGTACATCATACATTCAGTCTACTGCAGCTACCGAATACAGTAGGCAAGTTCTTACACTATAAAGCATGCACTAGGCAGAGTTATTATTACTAAGCATTCTGATTGGCTAACATGCAATAGCCAATCTACAGATGTGATGGGCCGAATGACCTAATTCTTCTCCTATAACTTATAAATCAATATAGGACACCCAAGTAGGGAAACCTTCCTTTCAGCCAAAGTATATAACATCGCTTCCACGTCACCAGAGCAACACATTCCCTGCACTCAGGAATTCCTCTAATGGCAACCTAGAGTTTTCAACCATGCAGTTTCAACTATTCAGTTCAACATTCAGAAGTGATCTCAAGCTGGAGCTAACTCCAGAATTGCCCATGTTCAGGATATACATTGGAGCAAACAGGGAAACAGCTGCGGCCAAAGAAAAGGTACACGAGGTTATGGATACACACAAACATGAAATATGACTACAACATTAGGGATATGAAAGGATATCGTTCCAAATCCAGCAAATGTAAATCAATGCATGTGGGTGTCCACTATAGTTTTCACAAAAGATGCCTTTTGAGACATGGAGCCAAAGTGAACAGCATTCTGTTAGAGCAACATCATAACTCATTCCTGCATTTTTGTTTATGTTGGAGAAACGTAACGAGAAGAGTGCCTTTATGCACTTGAGTTTCAGAAATGTTCTTGCAAACATTTTTATATTCTATCAATAAAGATGATTTTCTGTGGGTTTGGAATAGTAAGTAGATTGCACATCATTTCTCGACTCCAGTTGCTGCAAATAAATTAAAGAAAGCCACAGTTGTTGGTCATGGGAAAAAAACCCAGCTATGGTTCAAAGAAGCTAACAAATGAGATGGTGGAGCTGTTTTTTTCCTGTTAATTCATTGTGTTTATTTCTGCTGATAATGGAATTTTCATCCTTTTGTATTATCTCTTGTGCCTTGATTTCACCCCGCTTATTGTTTAGAAAGAAATTAAAATGAATTTAATCTCATTGCATGACATACTCTATGTATTTTACAGCTATTAAACAGACTATTCCCTTGAGGCCAAATATTTTAATGGTATAAGCACCATACATAGCATTATTTCCCAATATACACTGGATATTCTGATCATAACCCTGTGACAGTTTAATGAGGTCAGATTAGTATTCTGCGCACAACTACTTATATGTGGACAGTTGACAATCAAAATAAGATTAAGGCTTCCTATATTAACTGCATTTACTCAAATCCATGTAAGGGCACTTACATGATGTAATGATATTTAACAATGTGTAATACTCCTTCCATTACCATTATATTAAAATAAAATAAAATAATACAATATTATTTGTTCAGAGAAAGACGCACCAACTTCAATGCTTCATTGTGGACATAAGTGCCCACCATTTAGGACATTAAACCAATTTAGGAATGGCCAGTTTAAAATGTAATGGACTTGAATGATTTTTGTTTTTAACATGGTTTACAGATATATTTTTGTTGTTTAGCTTCAGGTACCTGAATCATTCAGAACTCACAGTGTAAGAAAATCCATTGCTGGCATGTCATTTACTATTACCAAAGGTTGTAGCACTTATTATAATTTATTTTGATCCAAGGGCAATAAATTACGATTTCAGCTCGTTTTCAGAAATAAGGAAATAGATGAATCCATCCACCCGCACTCTCTTCTTGCCCTCTGGGATTTCTTCAGCAAGCAATTAGATGTAATTTGCTTAAAGTGACCATCTAAGCAAGACTAACAACACCAAGCGTGTTGTCAAAGAAATTTACTTTCCTTTAATCACATAACCTTTCTGACACGAAGGTTGTAGAAATTCTCCCACTGGTGATTTGTATTGAGAACTATCTGGATATATAATGGAAGAACAGGGTTTCTGATAATATTTTGAAGTAAAATAGCTCAAGAGAAAAGCATTCAAGTTCAATCCGTCGGCAAAAGTATTTGGTCTTCCTCCGTACATAACGCTTGTTCAAATTGAGACACTAATTACAAACAGGGGGCTGTAAATTCTCATGCATCATAATGGATATGCTTGATAGCCACAGCAGTGGCGTGACAATGACCTTCACAGCAGTGGGCCTGCAGTTTAAACATCAATAGATGAGCCTCGAGCAGTACCGAATGCATGGTTTATGTTTCTGTGCCAAATTCTGGCAAAGGGAGCTTTGACAACCCCACATATTGAGGTTGATTACAAGGATATAGCACTCAATGAAGAGAAAATATTGTAGGCAATATCATTTTTCAACCTTTAGGAACATTGAATTGAAGAACTGAGCTCAACATCTGAAGTTCATATTATTCAAACAAGCTTCCTTGTGTTCATTAGAAATGTTTCCCTCACCGATCTAAAATAACACTTTTTTGCTTCATTAGAACTGGCACAGGACATGGAGATGCATGTATACTGATACTTGTTCAAGATGTAAAAGGCTGGAAATTTCCTATTGTTTTATTAGAACCGTGAAAAGAATAGCAGAGTGCATTTTTCTTTGGCCTTTCATCAGTAGTGATTACTGTGGAATTCATTAGGAAAGAGCTCTGACCGGCATTGCTTCACCTTTACGCACAACTCCTGAAAGATCCAAATTATTACATCTATTCTCCCTCTCTCACTCTCACACTCACACACACACGTGCATACACACACACATGCACAAGTGCACACACAACTCACACACGTGCACATATGAGTGCTTGCGCACATGCACGCACTCACCCGCACACACACAAACACGCACACACACATGCATACATGCGCACACACATGCACGCATGCACACACACACACACGCACGCGCAAATACATGCACGCATGCACACACACAAACAGACACATGCACACACACAAACACATGCACACACACACGCATGCACACACACATGAACGCACACATGCACACATGCATGTACATACACACACACACACACACACACACACATTAATATATAACCTTTCCTTGCACTTGCTATTTTCTTGAAATCCCATTGGCAATCCTTTCAACCTAATTTTTTCTTTCAGGCACCCTGTTTCTTTTTAGCCTGTGATAACAATCGGGTAACTTTTGTACAACCTGTGCTGTGATCCAATGGTATTGATGTCTTTGAGTAGATGAGTGGGGAATAAAGATGGTTGTCACCTATTTCTGCCAAATGGTTGTTCATCTCCTAACGCTCAATTGTGCCTTATGTTTTTTCTACTCAATGCTAAGTTCTTTTGCAGGATATCATAATAACAATTGATGATGGGGCCTAAACTGGATTAAGATAAGGGTAGTTAGACGTTCATGGGATTTCGGGTTTATTTTCTGGGGCTCTCATACTGGATGGTTCACTGTAACTGAATTGAATTTCATTGATATAGTCTTTCGCATTTGCAACATTTGCGTCACGGTATGAGTCAGAAGAAGGGTTTCTTCATCAGAGTCTGAAGAAGGGTTTCGGCCCAAAACTTTGCCTGTTTCCTTCGCTCCATAGATGCTGCCGCACCCGCTGAGTTTCTCCAGCATTTTTGTCTACCTTCGATTTTCCAGCATCTGCAGTTCCTTCCTGATCATTATAACCTCAATTTAAAATTTAATTTTAAATGGCATTAGTGAAGTAGGAATGAGTATGTAAAAAGGATAGAAAACATTTCTACTCTATCTACTCTATGCCATCTACTCTATGCATCGCCCTTATAATTTTCTAAACCTCTATAAGTTTACCCCTCAGCTTCCTTTGTTCCAGGAACACAGTCCCAGCCCGGCCAATCTCCCATTGCAACTGCAGTCGAGGCAATTGCATCCTTTCCATTGCAAAACTACAGACAATACCCCAAGTAAGGCCTTACTAATGATTTGTGCAACGAACATGATGTGCCAAATCCTATATGAAAATTACATTGCAGAATGAAAATAGGCCCTCATGAGCTTGTCCAAGCCACATTGACCAACAGTAGGTTGAACTTCAAGGAGTCATCTGAAATAGAATGTAGTTCACAGGATTTATGTCCTCTACTTCTTTCCTTCAGTACTTTGTACAGTACTGGGAAAAGGAACAGGCCGACGGGGATGTGTGAGATTAGACTGAAAAGAAATTGAAGGAATGCCCCTGATTGATTCATAAAGATTCATCGAGATTCATAATATTGTACAGCATGGAAGCAGGTCCTTCAGGACCAACTTGTCCTTGCCGACCAGGGTACCCATCTATGCTAGTCCCATTTGTCTGTGTTTGGCCCATATCTCAAACCATTTCCTACCTAGGTACCTGCCCAAATATATTTATACCTGCATCTCTGTAACTGTGTCTGCATCCACCACCTCTCTTTTTCTATGTACTTACCAGCTTCTGTGTAAGGAGACTGTCCCACTTTAAATTTTGGATAGACACAAAATGATGGAGCAACTCAGCGGGACAGGCAGTATCTCTGGAGGGAAGGAATGGGTGATGTTTTGGTCGAGACCCTTCTTCAGTCTGAAGAAGTGTCTTGACCAGAAATGTTACCCACTCCTTCTCTTCAGAAATGCTGCCTGTCTCGCTGAGTTGCTCAATCATTTTGTGTCTGTCTCCGGTTTAAACCAGCATCTCAGTTCCTTCCTACCCCTTTACATTTTTCCATTCTTACCTTAAACCGATACACTCTAGTTCAGGGGTTCCCAACCTTTTTCATCCCCTTTACCCCTGGCAACTTTAATAGCACATAACAATGTTATTTCACTTATTTATGAACAACTAATGATGAACAGATACCAGTATACCAGAACCAAACACAGTCTGTCAATGAGATAAAATGTGTATAAATCCAGAATCAACAAATTTACACCCTGGGTAGGTGAAATCTACCCCCCTGGATAGATTTACCCCAGGTTGGGAACCCTTGCTCTAGTTCTAGACTCACTTACACTGGGGCCATCTACTCTATGCACCGCCCTTATAATTTTCTAAACCTCTATAAGGTTACCCCTCAGCTTCCTTTGTTCCAGAAAACAGTCCCAGCCCGGCCAATCTCCCATTGTAACTCCAGTCCAGGCAATTGCATCCTTTCCCTCGTAAAACTATAGACAATACCCCAAATAAGGCCTTGCCAATGATTTGTGCAACTAACATGATGTGCCAAATCCTATACTCAATGCCTTGGTTGATGAAGGCACGCATATCTACCTATCTCACCACTTTCAAGGATCTACAGTATGTACATGTAGCCCAAGATCTCGCTGTCAATTAACACTCTCCAGGCCCTTGTCCGCCATGACTAAGATCCATTTTGCCCAACATTGACATATATAGATTGGAGAAAGGTCAAGAGCTTGAAGAAACCAATCCATATCAGCTGTACTTGATAAGGAACCAGATGTGTTTGGTAGCATTCAAGTAATGTTCCCCTGAAAGAGAATCAAATGCCTTGGTTCTCCAAAGTACCTAACAATTTGGAAGCAAAGGTTGGTGAAAATCTGAAAAGTCCTCAGAAAGCAGCTAACAGTAACTGGCTTGTTTTTCTGATTCAGCTGAGCTAGCGTTTCATGTAGTGATGATAGATGACACCATTAGAATCTGTGTATTTTGTAAGATAAAAATCAACAGAGGAGCAGAGGTTGACATACCCCTTTCCTCTGATGATTTTTTTGCTTAGTTTGGACAAGATCAGATCTTCATAGCCTTTAATATGTCTCATGCTTACCCAAAGATCAAGGGTCTGAAGGAGTGCTCTAAGATAAATACTCCCTTGGACCGCCCCAATACAACAAGCTTACATTTGGATAATTTTCAGGCATTTCACTGAGGACAATGGATAATTTGATCCAAGTTCAACCACTCGATGAAGGCTATCAAAATGACATCTTGATGATTAGAAAATAACTGGAACATAATGGGAATTTGCCTGATTCAGAGAAGCAGGACTATAGTTGAGGAATGATAAATATTTCTTTGATGTTTCAAAATGTTTTAATCTTGCCTATAAGATAGATGCTGAGGGACTTCACCCAGTTGAATTCAAAGTTAAACCAGGAATGGATGGATGTATTTGGTCTATACAATTGGACAGAAATGAATTCTACTTAGCAATACTTGAGAAATTCCCTGGCTTCTTTGTTAGTGTGAGACCTCAACCCAAGTTACTCAACTACAAGACAATTGAAAAGGGGGCAAAGATATTTAGAAGCTGTGCTCTGAGGGTTGAAGCAATTGCACCCGAGGCCATGGGTTTATCTTAACTGCTTTCCCATCATGTATCAGCACTCCCATCATCTATCAACTGGTTAGTTTTGATGCTGCATTCAGAATGGAAATGAGCAACTGATTGATTTTGCTTCCAAGTCTTTCCTCCAACCATAACAAAGCACTCACATCTTGACAAAGAAAGGTTAGCAGTTTGTCTTTGAAGTGACAGAATTTCCATAAATTATTTTATGACCAGAACTTTGCAGAGACTTGCTAAGTCTGTGATGTAGGTAGTTCTATCTTTTAGATGGATGATGTTTCAGGTCGAGACCCTTCTTCAGACTGTCAGGGGAGAGGGAGACACAGAGATAAGGAAGTGTAAGATATGAAAATGAGATATCAAAAGAGAGAGAGAGGAGGAGTTTGACTGCTTCACTGAAAAATCTCCTCAAGGTATGCCTATTTTTATGTTCTCCTCTCTCCAACGAGAGGTCTGCAACATCCTCTCTCGCTGCACCCCCTCTGTGATTTCTCCTGCATCCCTACCACCCACATTTTAACCCAGACTATTCTACATTTTCCTCGACCCTTATCTCTTTTGACGTCTCATTTTCACACCTTACCCTTCCTTATCTCTGTGTCTCTCTCTCCCCTGACTCTCAGCCAGAAGAAGGGTCTCGACCTGAAATGTCACCCATACCTTCTATCCAGAGATGCTGCTAGTCCCGCTGAGTTACTCCTGCTCTTTATGTCTACTTTGTCAGTCAATGTGTGAACAGAAAGGTTGAAATTAGCATTGAAATCATTATTTCTCATTTGTAAATTTCAACAGTATCTCTTTCTGCTAACACATTAAAACACCCTTGAATTGGGTCAGGATGTATCCTGCACAAACACAGTTGGCATTCCACACCGGATAATATCAAATATTGGGAGAGAAAGTGGTTATAGACTGGTTTCAGGTGAATGATCTACTTTGCCTGCAGGGCATGCATCCCAGCTGGGAAGAATGATATTTGCCACAAATTGGGCTTAGCCGTTACTTGCTTAGTTTAGGCAACTGACATTACCTCTGACTGATTCATCCAATTTTAGCCCTTCCATCATACTCAAGTAAATGCAGGGAAGGGAAGAAGAATTGTGCAGTCTCTAAAAAAGTGACATGTTTTTGACTTCATCGAAGAACGTTTCCAAAATGTATGTTTGCCTTTAGATGGCAATGATTGTTTAGCCCACTGTCGCCAAGGAGCCCAAGACTATCCTAAGGCTTCTCATTTGTTTCCTTTAGCAGGGCTTGCTCCTGGTTAAGGTCACTTGATTTTGTATTGCGTTTTTCCTTCTTCAAGCAATGAAGAGATGCAGGTCACTATTTCCCCAAATTATCTATGATTCTGTCATTTTAATAGCACTCCAGTCTGTCTTGTAACCATTATTGAGCTACTAATAGTTAGTATTTAAATGCATTACAGATTGTTAGCAAAAGGAAATAGTGGACAATTAAACTTGGATTTAGATCACATGAAATAAGTCTGTGGATACCTAATAAAAGAAACAAACATCTTGTTACATAAAAATGTGAGTCCTGATTTAAAGACTGCATGGTCTGAAAATGGAAGTTAAAATTTCATTTCTTCGCCAAAACTCTACACTTAAAACTTCAGAAATGCGTTGTGGAGTCACAAATATTATTTTGTGCAGTCAAGAATTTTTATCTTCTCCCTCATTATACTGTTGGTTTTGGCCTCGAATAGGAAATTGGTTGGAGGATCTAAAGTATTGACAATGAGGCTATTAATTATTAATATATGTTCCAGAAATTAGATGGCTGACTGCTGATCAAAGAAGCTTCCTCCCCATATCAAGATGTGCAGGTAGAACACAACATAGATATATGTTTATAATTTGATGTTTCATTTGGTACCAAAGGAATATCAGTGCTGGGGAATGTAAGATTTTCAGATTCTGCAACGGTATCAACATCAAAAGCTCTTGGATCTGCACTAACATAGGATAGATGAGATGTTCAGCTTTCTCTCTGTAGTTCCAAAAATAACGTCTCAAAGCAGCCCATCCTGCATAAACGTGACATTTTCATTTCCCATAACATCTATCCTCATGCTCTTTTCGATTCAGCTTACCCAATTAGTGCCAAATTATGGCTGCCACTGTATTGTGAATTGTGCCCACAGGGATCTGGGTGGTGACTGCCCAGGCTTAGGTCATCTGGGACTTTTAACAACCATCAAAGAAAGAAGAAGAAATTCATCCCATCTGTCTGCTCCAGGTTTGAACTGAGATCTAGTGGGAAAACAAGAGTGGTCTAACTCATTATGCACTGAGCAGAGAAACCACAATTATAACAAGCAGATTCACTTTCTCAAAGAAATTAGAATTTGGGTATTAGGCAATCTAAATTAACAAATGTATTCCCATGATGCAGAACATTATTCGTAATGTCACTTTATTGTCAATACGATAGTCATACGGGAGTGACAGATTAGCAAAGATTTTCTAATTGAACCTCTGATCAGACAGAAGTCAAATGGGGAATAATTAGTCATGTCCACTTGTTAGTATGCTGACCATGGATATACATTCTGGGTCAGTTCAATTGCAGGTTCCCAGCATGAACAAGAACTCCCTCGATCATAGGTGGGAAATCCTGTGCTCCCACAGGCTTTACAAGCTAGAGAAATTCCGACCTTGAACTTCTCAGCTACCTCTGTGGTTCATGCCATTGCTGCACGGAAGGGATTGAGGAAATTAGCATTTCGATGTTTAAATGAAAAAAAACCTCAGTCCCATTGCTTGCCGATATTTCAGACAAGGAAACAGTTGTTGGATCTGAGGCATGCACTTCACATATAGACCATTGGATCCTGAGGAACTCTTTAGCCCCATTATTGATATAATACAATCGCAAAGACCTGTACATACTGCAATGGTTTCATGCAGGCAGTTTATCTTTGAGGTATCCAGTGTTTTGCTATTTAAGAAGCCAAATTAGGTTAAAATTTGTGTATGCTGCTTGCAGATTTGAATTATGTTTTGTGCAGGGTGATATTCGGTGAGGTGATAGTGCAGATACAGGTACTGGTGTCTGGAAGCATGCAGGTGAGTTGAGAGCTGTTGACAATCAAAATGCATACTAATTTGATACTGATCTGCCTGTTATAATCTCTTAACCTTGTACAGAGGATCATTTTTGTTTTTGCAACAGTTCAGATCACTCTCAACCTTTTACCAGATCTAATTAAATGGATCATAAAATACTTTGTCATCAGTGTACAATTCATTGCATCCTCTGGATTTTTATAAAATATTTAAGAGAGAAGCAGGTGTTGAGGACTTGCTCAATTTCTGCACAAGCAGGCTGTACGTAAACATCGGTTTATTAACCGGCTCTCCTCTTGGTTCGAAGATAGACACAAAATGCTGGAGTAACTCAGCAGGACAGGTAGCATCTCTGGAGAGAAGGAATAGGTGACGTTTCGGGTCAAGACCCTTCTTCTACACTTGGTTCGACTGGGAGACTGAACAGAGGACACACTAAATAGGAAAAACTATTCAAAGAGGGAGAAGAAGCAAGATAATGGGTGTCTTGTTAAGAGATTGTATTCACTCGAGGTTTTCAGGGAGCATCTCTACTGTCTGATCATTTCTGAGGAAAAGATTGTGAAATATCCGCACTTCCTTATGGAACTATTCACTGAAATCTATCACCTGCGTGAACCACAAATGCAACTTCACGGCAACACTGCTAATGGAAGTCAAGGTGACTGTGACCATTAACTTATTGAATCTGACTTCATCTGAATCTGACAAGAGCTGAAGATATTTGCACAATCTTGCAAAGTACTGTTGAGCAAGATTCTTCATTCACAGAGAGTTTTGATGACATTTTAAGTTTACTCCTACCGGAGGGTTGGAGTCTTTCCATTTAAATAAAATAGATCTTCTGGCGATTAATGTGGTATAAGCAATCAACCGATGGGCGGAGCGGGACAAATGAATAAAATCTAACATTGGTAGCCCAAAAATTACAGTAATAGGATGAGGTTGTAAATCAATACCTCAGACTACAGAAATAGTATCAAAAATGTATTTCCAATATTTTTCCAAAACTGGGCAGGACCAAAACATATGGGTCAGTGAGGCCACCTCAGAGTTACACCTGTCACAGGTAGGATTTATATGACCATAAAAACGAGCCAACTTATCTTTTGACATATGAGCTCTGTGAACCACCTTGAATTGTATCAAAGTGTGTCTTGCACACATTGAAGAGGTATTGACTAATTGAAGAATCCTCTTCCATTTCTCTATCGATAGAGAAATTTGGAGTTCTCTTTCCCAGTCATTCTTAATTTTATCAAATATATCTATATTGTAATTTCAAAATCAACTCTCCAACTCTCTATTTATTAGTCGTTATTAATTTTTTCTGATAAGGGTTCAACTGTAATTTTTTTTCCAAAATTGATGTGGTAGCGGAAAAAGGGGTAGAGTAGCCTTCAAAAAATTAATTTGTAAATATCTAAAAAAGTGAGAATTAGTTAAGTTATATTTATTGGAGAGTTGTTCGAAAGACATAAAACAACCCTCCAAAAACAAATCACGAAAAGCTACTAATCCCTTCCTCTTCCATAACAAAAAGACTTGATCAGTACTAGATGGGAAGAGAAAATTGGATAAAATAGGACTCGATAAGATAAAATCATTTAGTCCAAAAAACTTACGAAATTGAAACCATATTCGGAACGTATGTCTTATTATTGGGTTAGTCGTATATTTATTCAATCTCGTAATTGTAAAAGGTAACGCGGCCCCTAGAATAGAAGCCAATGATAGCCCTTGTAAGGAATCATGTTCTAGGTTTATCCATCCTGGGCATTGGGTATCTTCTAAATCTTTTGTCCAAAATGTTAAATAACGAACATTGACTGCCCAATAGTAGAATCTAAGGTTCGGCAATGCCAAACCACCACCTTTTTTTGATTTCTGTAAGTATGTTTTACTTAGTCTGTATGGGTACATTACCAATTGTGTTTCAGCTGTCGAGGTGTAAACCTCTGGTACTGCCCCCATCATCTTTTTCTATCCTTTTTTAAGGCCTTACATTTAACGTGAGAGGGGAAAGATTTAATTGGAACCGGAGGGGCAACTTTTTCACTCAGAGGGTATATATGGAATGAGCTGCCAGAGGAGGTAGTTGAGGCAGGTACAATAACAATGTTTAGAAGACACTAAAACAAGTACATGGATAGGAAAGATTTAGATGGATATGGGCCAAATGCAGACAAATTGGACTAGCTTACATGGGGGATCTGGGTTGGCAGACAAGTTGGGCTGAAGAGCCTTTCTGTTCTGCATGACTTTAACTGGCCTCCTAAAAATCTACCCTTGAACCTGCTCTGAAGTCATAGACAGACACATAGAAAATAGATGCAGGAGAAGGCCATTTAGCCCTTTGAGCCAGCACCGCCATTCAATGTGATATTGGCTGATCATCCACAATCAGTACCCCGTTCCTGCCATATCCCCATATCCCTTGATTCCGCTAGCCCTAAGACCTCTATCTAACTCTCTTTTGAGTGCATCCAGTGATTCGGCCTCCACCACCTTCTGAGGCAGAGAATTCCACAAATTCACAACTCTCTGGGTGAAAAGGTTATACCTCATTTCAGTTCTAAATGGCCTATCCCTTATTCTTAAACTGTGGCCCGTGGTTCTGGACTCCCCCAACATTGGGAACATGTTTCCTGCATCTAGCGTGTCCAATCCCTGAATAATTTTATATGTTTCTATAAGAAGTCACTCTAGTATTTGTCTAATATCTTCAGCAAAGCTCAGTGTTGATTGCTTTCTGATTACTTCTATCTCAATTGGTTTTAGTCATTTACAAGTGGCTAAAAGATTGCTCGTTGTATTCACATCCAGACATCAGGAATAAGATATTTGTGCATATTGCTGCTCAGTTAGATTCTGATGGCATATATTGATAGACATAGCTGTCAAGTTTCTTGTCTCTTGTCGAAAGGAATCACAATACAAAATGTCACATCATTACACAAAACTAAAATGGCGTCTGAAGACTTAAGGCACCAAAGTTCTTTTGATTCTCATTAATTAATAATGCCTTAAGTCAAGTCAAGTCAAGTCAAGCCAAGTTTATTTGTCACATACACATACGAGATGTGCAGTGAAATGAAAGTGGCAATGCTCGCGGACTTTTGTGCAAAAGACAAACAACCAAACAACCAAACAAACTATAAACACAATCATAGCACACATGTTCTTTTACATAATAAATAATGGAAGGAAAAACGTTCAGTAGAGTTAGTCCCTGGTGAGATAGGCGTTTACAGTCCGAATAGCCTCTGGGAAGAAACTCCTTCTCAACCTCTCCGTTCTCACCGCATGGCAACGGAGGCGTTTGCCTGACCGTAGCAGCTGGAACAGTCCGTTGCAGGGGTGGAAGGGGTCTCTCATGATATTGTTGGCTCTGGAGTTGCACCTCCTGATGTATAGTTCCTGCAGGGAGGCAAGTGAAGTTCCCAGAGTGCGTTCGGCCGAACGCACTACTCTCTGCAGAGCCTTCTTGTCCTTGGCAGAGCAATTCCCAAACCAGATGGTAATGTTCCCGGACAAGATGCTTTCCACCGCCGCTGCGTAGAAGCACTGGAGGATCCTCGGAGACACTCTGAATTTCCTCAATTGCCTGAGGTGGTAAAGGCGCTGCCTTGCCTTACTCACGAGTGCTGAGGCGTGTGATGCCCATGTCATATCCTCGGAGATGTGGACTCCCAGATATTTAAAACAGTTCACCCTATCCACAGGATCCCCATTTATCCTCAATGGGTGTACGTCCTCGGATGATGTGCCCTCCTAAAGTCCATGATCAGCTCCTTCGTTTTTTTGATGTTCAAGAGGAGGCTGTTATCCTGGCACCAGAGTGCTAGACCAGCCACCTCCTCCCGGTAGGCCTTCTCGTCGTTGTCTGAGATCAGGCCCACCACCACAGTGTCATCAGCAAACTTAATTATTGAGTTGGAGCTGAACCTAGCCACATAGTCATGTGTGTACAGGGAGTACAATAGGGGGCTGAGGACGCAACCCTGGGGCGATCCTGTGCTCAGGGTGAGGCACTTTGATGTATTCCCTCCCATCTTGACTACCTGGGGCCTGGCGGTTTGAAAGTCCAGGACCCAGGCACACAGGGAGGTGTTGAGCCCCAATTCCATTAGCTTCCCGGCCAGTCTGGTGGGGACTATCGTGTTGAAGGCTGAACTGTAGTCTATGAACAGCATCCTCACATAGCCCCCATTCTGGCTGTCCAGATGGGAGAGAGCGGTGTGCAAGACCTGGGAGACCGCATCATCCGTGGATCTGTTCGGACGGTATGCGAACTGCAACGGGTCCATGTTCCGAGAGAGGAAGGCGCAGATGTGTTTCTTCACCAGCCTCTCAAAGCATTTCATGACTACCGAGGTAAGGGCCACCGGACGGTAGTCATTCAGACAGGCTGGGGAGGCATTTTTTGGTACCGGTACAATGATGGATTTTTTGAAGCAGGCAGGGACCACGGACTTGTCCAGGGAGAGGTTGAATAATGTAGTGAGCACTGGAGCTAGCTGCGTAGCACAGGACTTGAGTACTCGCCCCGAGATGCCATCGGGGCCTGCAGCTTTTTGCATGTTCACCCGTGTCAGAGCCCTCCTCACGTCGTGCTCGGACAGCGAGAAT
Organism: Amblyraja radiata; assembly: GCF_010909765.2. NCBI lineage: Eukaryota > Metazoa > Chordata > Chondrichthyes > Rajiformes > Rajidae > Amblyraja > Amblyraja radiata. The sequence continues at coordinate 41,819,257 of NC_045959.1, forward strand.
GTGTGCACATTCCTCCCTTCAGCTTCGGTAGCTGGCCCGCTGGCGGTATTGATGATAGTCGGCAGACCTGGAGTGGTGTTGCCCCTCTCGAAACGAGCGTAAAAGGAGTTCAGGTCATCAGCTAGGGAGGTGCCGGCACTTGCGGATGAGGGAGGGGTGCTCCGGTAGTTGGTTACAATCCGTAGCCCCTGCCACAGGCTTCTGGTGTCCTGCTGCTCCATCTGTAACTCCATCTTGTCTCTGTACCTTCTCTTTGCGTCCTTCACCGCCCTTCGCAGTCGGTAGGACTCTGCCTTGTAGACGTCCATGTTTCCTGATGCCAGGCCCGAGTTGTAGGCAGTGGTGCGAGCATTCAGGGCCACATGAACAGACCTGCCTACCCAGGATTTTTGGTTCGGAAAGGTGCTTACCCTTACCGTGGGGACGATGTTGTCGGTTACTGTTGCGATGAAGTCCGTGACTGCTTCCGCGAACTCACTGACGTCACTGGAACTTGCTTCGAACATATTCCAGTCGACATCACTCAGTGCATCTTGCAGCATGGCCTCTGACTGGTCAGACCACCGCTTTACGTCCCTCGTCTCTACCGCTTCCCGAACTATCCTCTGTTTATACTCCGGCAACAGGAAAATGGCAGCGTGGTCAGATTTTCCTAGGGGAGGGAGTGAAACGGCCTTGTAGCCTTTCCTGAACGGTGTGTAGCAGTGGTCCAAAGTTCTCTCCCCCCTGGTGGCACACGTGATGTGTTGGTAGAAGTTCGGCATGACCTTCTTGAGATTTGATTTATTAAAATCTCCAGCCACCACCATAGCCGCATCCGGGTACTTGCATGGTTTTATGATAAATTATATGACAACATGTTGGATACATATAATCTAGTTTCTCCTTGTAAAAATAATCTTATCAAGTCAATCAATAAATGTATTGAATAGCATATGTTGCAAGTAACCTTGTTACACCAGTACACATGTAAGATGCCTAACTTGGTTATTTTAAATCAAGTACTTGTCATATCATTTCCTTCCATACGAATGCAGACCTTCCAGACATCGCCAGTGAAAGAAACAATTACCTCGCATATCTCTTGCCAAACAGAACTGTGACAACCTTACACAATATTATTTGCATTAAAAAAAATCAGACCACCTAACTCATCGGGTTTTCTTTGACCAGTACTGTAGAATTGATGAAATGACCTTCACTGATTGCTTGGACTCCAGCAACGTTGGTGATAGTTACAGAATGCACATTCATTGGGAAATATGGAAATTAATTTTATACAATTGCTTCTAATGTCCCTTAGGTCTTCATCTATTTGTAATAAAATAAAAACTGCCATGCAAGTGCATCTCTGCACTGTCACATCATCCATTCTGTGCAATATTTCCATGCCACACTTAATTCATATCAAATTTAACCAAAGCAAATCTCTTTCTGTTCATGGGCTTGCAAGGGAAAATATTGCAAATCATTTTCACCATTTTGGAGAATACCCGCCTATTTGAAATAAGTGGATTTTTCATCAATTTGCTGAACGCTTTTTTTGCGAGTTTATTAGTGGCCCTTGATGCAGAAACTTCCTATATTTCACCAACTAGAAGCCCCACATGGCACCTGCAGCTGCTGTTATCTTCCCATTGCTCGATGAAGGAGGTCACTGGCAATCTTCCCTCTAGAAGACAAGACTGCAGTCACTCACAAAGTAAGCGACCTCATTGAAATAATCAGAATAGTGAAAGCTTGGATTGAGTGGATGTAGAGAGGATGTTTCCACCAGTGGGAGAGTCTAGGGCTAGAGGTCATAGCCTCAGAATTAAAGGGCGTTCTTTTACGAAGGAGATGAGGAAAAATTTATTTAGTTAGAGGGTGGTGAATCTGTGGAATTCCGCCACAGAAGGCTGTGGAGGCAAATCAGTGGATATTTTTAAGGCAGAGATAGATAGATTTTTGATTAGTACAGGTGTCAGAGGTTACGGGAAGAAGGCAGAAGAATGGGGTTAGGAGGGAGAGTTAGATCAGCCATGATTTAATGGCGGAGTAGGCCTGATGGACCATATGGCCTAATTCTACTTCTATCACTTATGACCTTATGACAAAGTAGACAGACTGACAAGATGTCTTGTTGCTTGCCAATAGTGCACTCATGTAGATTGCACTCATGTTGCCCTCACAGTTCCCACGCTCAATACACAAATAGTCATTCACAGGAAGGGATGGCATCCACTCAATGTGCACTTGGTGTGGAAGCATCAGACAATCTTTGAAGTGGTCAATTCCAGATGTGATGACTGTTCCTGTTACTTATTTACCTAAATTTGTATGAGATAATTACAAGCAGTTGAATAAGGGGTGGGAATTAATAAGCTTTGGCTTCTTCCTGCTCCTTTTCGGACACATATGATTTCATTTATTTATAGATATTGTTTATGACACTTTATAAATATTTTTGTTTTGTTTTTTGTATGCTGTTTCACATTTGCTTTTTATTCTTTTCTTCTGTCCGAAATGAATGACTAATAAATAAATAAATAAATAAATAAATAAACTTACACTCAGGACCTTTTCCCAGTGTGGAAATGTCAAATACTAGAGAGCAGAGTTTTAAGGCGAGGGGGGCAATGTTTAAAGGAGATGCACTGAGTAAGTATTTTTACCGAGAGCGCGGTGAGTGCCAGAAACATGCTGTCAGGGATGATGGTGGAGGCAGATACGATAGTGGCATTTAAGAGGCTTTTGGATAAATGCATGGAACTGCAGGGAATGGAGGGATATGGATCATGTGCAGGCAGAGGAGATGAGTTTAACTTGGCATTATGTTTATTTAGTTTAGTTTATTTAGTTTATTGTCACGTGTACCGAGGTACTGTGAAAAGTTTTATGTTGCGTGCTAACCCGTCAGCAGAAAAACAATATATGATTACAATCAATCCATTTACAGTGTATAAACACATGATGAAGGAATAACGTTGAGTGCCAGGTAAAGCCAGCAAATTCCAGTCTCCTTCCGAGGGACATCAAGTATGGACATTATGAAAGCATCGACATTGTGGGCCACAGGGTCTATTCTTGTGCCGTGCTGTACTGTTCTATGTTCTATGTTATTTATCTTAGCCAGTGAGAGTGGTTACTCGTTTATCAGGGACCGCACTTCCTTAAAAGATGCATTTTGGGAAAGAAGGGAAGCTATTGATCAATTGCTCACAACTCCGAGCAAACCAGAGGAACGATGAAACAGTCAAAGCCATACCACCACCCGGGGTTTAGACAACAAAAAGATTGCACGGAATGAGATATCACTGTGAGCAGCACTATATTGATGCCCAATAGGGCTCAGAGCCGGGATGTCATTCTTTGCTGCGATATCCATGATTTGACCAGTAGATAATCTCAGCAGTTGGCTGGCCAAGATTGAACAAGGAGAGAGCGAGCAGCCAGGGCCCAAGGAGCAGCAGGGTGAAGACGCACCAGGATAACCATGAAGGTTGTCATAATGGGGAAGATGAGGAGCCACTGAGTCTACAGGTTTGACAGAAGGATACCATGCCAGTCATTCCTGAAGTCACCATCTTTCTGTATGTTGAAAGGCAGCAATTTATCCTGAAAAGATTCTGCCCAAGCTAATCAATTACTCCACCATTACACTACAGCTCAATGGCACCTAATGTTTTTTTAAGAACTTACTTCACCAATGAATGTAGAGTGGAAATTAATGGGGAAAAAAACTGCATCTGTAGCATTGTGCTTCCTCTGTGGCTGTCATTCTTGATTACGGGAGTCTTAATCTTTACCTGGCTGACATCAGTCCGAAGAAGGGTCTTGACACGAACCGACACCCATTCCTGCTCTCCAGAGATGCTTCCTGGCCCGCTGAGTTACTCCAGCATTTTGTGTCTATCTCTGAGATTCTAATGTCTTCTCAGGCACTGTGCTTGCCTGTGTACCTGACCCTCCCTCCTGCAAGAGCTGACACCAGGCAATAACCTGCCAACTGGGGCGACACGGTGGCGCAGGGGTAGAGTTGCTGCCTTACAGCGCTTGCAGCACCGGAGACCCGGTTTCGATCCTGACTACGGATGCTTTCTGTATGAGTTTGTACATTTTCCCCGTGACCGCGTGGGTTTTCTCCAACATCTTTGGTTTCCTCCCATACTCCAAAGACGAACAGGTTTATAGGTTAATTGTCTTGGTGTAAATGTAAGTTGTTCTTAGTGGGTGTAGGATAGCGTTACTGTGTGGGGATCGTTGGTCAGTGTGGACCCGGTGGGCCAAAGGGCCTGTTTCCACACTGTATCTCTAAACTAAACTAAACTAAAGTGGTGTCCATGGCATCAGTGGAGGGAGGCTTGGGTGCACAGGCGAGGACAGTGCCTGAAAGACAGTGGTTGCAGGACAGATTCCAAGAGAGAACTGGGTTCTTGGTTCCCCCAGGCTCTTCGGCTTACAATGGGGTTCCTGTGGTGTTGCTCAGACTGCACAGAGTCTGGCATGGCTGGAAAGTAAAGCGGCCTTTTCACGGGGCGACTTGACGCAAGAGTTAACCAGAGTTTAACATCGTGGGAACCTCGTGCGATAACAGTACGGCATTCGTGGACCACCGTAGCGCTAACGGCAGGTAATCGTGTAACTTGGTCACTCGGGAGAAAATTCAAGAAAGTTTGAATTTCTCCAAGAGTGACTTGTACACTTGTGGTTGATAATTGCAACATTATATGGACGTAGTGGCCAGTGCGATATCCGTAATAACTCTTGCGGGTACCGTGGGAACTCCTGCGAACGGTGAACCCGGAAGCTGGACAGAGGGGACAGAAGGTGAGAAAAAAAGGTGGTCTCAATATCGACAAGGGAACATGTGTCCTTCGAGGACGTCCCACCTAATTGTCATTGTTGGATAATCTTTTTAACAGGAACACTTGCAGAGATGGCTCCCAGAAAATCTCAAAGAAAGGGGGTAAAGCGTGTCAGAGATGTTTTTGCCATGTTGCTCTATTCAGTTTCTATATTGTTTCAGTTTCTATATCTATATTGTTGCTCTATTCAGTTTCCCAGGGGGTCGGGACAGGACTGGAGTTGGGAGGGAAAGGTGGGGGAGTCGATGGAGAGGAGGGGGAGACAGATGGGGGTGTCTTCATTTACTGGCGGCGGGTGTCTGTCACTGAAACAGGCAGGTGAGATTTCACATCCACCTTGTGTGTGCCTCTCTCTCTCTCTCCCTCCCTCTTACACAGGCTGAGAGACTCTGCCTCTGTGAGTGTACGTCTCTTTCTCCCCCTCTCCCACACACAGTAAGACCGAGGTACTGTGCTCAGTCCATCTGTGTCTCCCACATACACAGTAAAACATGTCTCCAAATGAGCCAATTCAACCAAGGGAGGATATTTATAGTGTGTGAAAAAAAAAGTTACATCATTTGTGTCACGTGTAGTTCACGATGTTCATTCAAGATTTAACGCGAAAGCTCGGGAGACGGACAAGTCACTCGCACAAATAACAGAAATGCCGAGTACCGTGGGAACTCTTTATCTACCCCCCGTTATATCGTGCGAGACTCGTGCTGGACCACGACCACTTCACTCTGGTGCCATCTTGCGTCAACTCGCCCCGTGAAAAAGCCCCATAACTCCTGCCACACTCCAGTGTGCTCCCTGATAGCAACAACGATGTCAAAGATAGACACAAAAAGCTGGAGTAACTCAGCGGGACAGGCAGCATCTCTGGAGAGAAGGAATGGGAGACTTCCAATCTGAAGAAGGGTCTCGACCCGAAACATCACCCATTCCTTCTCTCCAGAGATACTGCCTGGCCCGCTGAGTTATTCCAGCTTTCTGTGTCTATCTTCGGTTTCAACCAGTTCCTTCCTACATAATGACGTAAAAGTGTCATGTGTATAGGTCCTTCGGCCAACCAATTCCCTACCAACCATCAAGCTCTCGTTTACACTAATCCTACCCTGTCCCATTTTACTCTCCCCACATCCCCATCATTTCCCCCAAGATTCCATTACTCCTCTACACACTTGGGCCAATTTGCTGTGTCCTCACAACCTCACATATTATCGGGATGTAGGAGGAAACCAGAGGAATTTTGCATGGTCTCAGGGTGAACGTGCCAATGTTATATGGACAGACCTGGAGTGCAGGGTTAAACCTGGAGCTGGAAGGCAGAGGCTCTGATGGTTGTACTCTGCTGTCTCTGGGAATCGACCTGCCACTTGTTCTGGCCTAGCACGTCTCAGTAGAGGCAGAGACCTACTCCCTTGGCTGCTGCGTTTCCTCCACAGGGCCATTGTCCGGCATGAATGAGTGAATAACTTCCAAAGTAAAGTGGAAGTTTCCCGACTCTCTTGCAGCTGCCGAGAGGACATGAATTCCTCCACACTCTTGCTCCTCTTGTGACAGACTGGATGCACCTCATCAAGTCATTAGAGATAGGAGCATAATTAGGCCATTGGGCCGTGAAGTCTACTCTGCCATTCAATCGTGGCTGACCTATCTCTCCCTCCTAACCCCATTCTCCTGCCTTCTCCCATAACCCCTGACATCCGTACTAATCAAGAATGTATCTATCTTCTACTCCTGAATGGCCCAATTCTACTCCTATCACTTATGACCTTATAACTCAAATAAAGTATGTTTGATTGATTCAAGAGCCTTTAGAAAATGTTAGAATTGTACAGCACAGAAATGAGCCCATTCAGCTCACTCAGACCATGAAGTCAATCTACACTAATTTATTTTGCCTGCATTCTGCCCATGTCCCTCTTTGCCCTTCTTATCTGATTACCTGTCCAAATCCCTTTTCAATGTTATAATTTTATCTGCCTCCATTGGCATTTCATTCCAAACATTGTTGTGATCCAAAGAGCATTCTCATGGTAATAACAATTGTATTCATAATCAAAATTAAAGGTACCACATGTGTAGGAAGGAACTTCTTCTTCTTGCGTATGGCGTGCACAGCCTAAAGTTGTAGATCAAGAGTAGACATCCAGGCCAGGACAGCATCAGTTACTGGGTGGATGGCTTTGATGCCCCCAGGGTAAAGCCTCAGTGGGCAGTCATTCACGATGTGTGGGATGGTCTGGTCTGGATGTCCGCAGTCACAAGCAGAGCTGTCTGTCATCCCCCACTTATGTAGGTGATGGGCTGTTCTTGTATGGAGGGTGCGGATTCTGTTCAGGAACTGCAGATGCTGGTTTACACTCAAGATCGACACAAAATGCTGGAGTAACTCAGCGGGACAGATGCTGCCTGTTCCAGAGAGTTACTCCAGCAGTTTGTGTCCAATATAGGTACCACAGATAGGCACAAAGTGCGAGAGTAATTCAACGGGTCAGGCAGCATCTCTGGGGAAAAGGGATGGGAGACGTTTCAGGTTGAAACCCTTCTTCAGACTTTGGTACCACACTTTGGTGCTGCTTCCTAATGAGAGAATGAACGTGTTGTAAGTAGCAAAGTTAATGGAATGTGAATAGAGATGAAGGCATGGTCTGTAGATATAAAAACCTAATCAAAGAGGCATAGCTGGACCGATTAAAGCAAATCTGTAACCATGTTAATGATGAGATTGTCAGTGTAGGGACATTTCTTGCCCAAGAATGGCTGCTTGAAGATTGAGATCACTCTCTTACAAAGAAGAGCATGATTTCTTCCTTGGCTTTGAATTGCATGTGAATGAAGCAGACCTCATCCTGCCCAAGTACCTCATTAAATGTGGTTCATCTGAAGCATTGTTATATTTAGCATTTGGATTGACTGGCATAAGTGGTCACAACTCTATATTAATAGCAGAATAATTAGTTGAGCAACACACATGCATTTTTACATGATCTGAATCCTTCAGTATCCTTATTCAAATAGCACGAGCATTTCTTTCACTTTTTAATCTCCCTGTCTTCCCCCATTTACTGGTCTTCCCTTGTGCTCTCTCTGCCCATCCCCACTCTCTCTACATCTAAAAATGTGCTTTTACTCTAACTTCTCTAATTTCTAATGAAAGGCCATCAACCTGTAATTCTTTTTATTTTTTTTTAATTTTATTTATTTATTATTTTTATTAGAAGCAAATGTACAAGAATAAAACAATCGGCATATAAAATTATACAGTTATTGTACAGCTTCAATTTTAACCTTTTAACTTGAAAATAAGAGAATAGAGAAAGAACAAGAACAAGAAAAAGGTGCAAAGATAGGACCCCTAGTCTACCAACGTAGTGTAGCCAATGACCCCTAGTCTACCAACGTAGTGTAGCCAATGACCCCTAGTCTACCAACGTAGTGTAGCCAATGACCCCTAGTCTACCAACGTAGTGTAGCCAATGACCCCTAGACGACCAACGTAGTGTAGCCAATGACCCCTAGTCTACCAACGTAGTGTAGCCAATGACCCCTAGACGACCAACGTAGTGTAGCCAATGACCCCTAGTCTACCAACGTAGTGTAGCCAATGACCCCTAGACGACCAACGTAGTGTTGCCAAAGAGTGAATAAAGATGTAAGAGGAGAAGGAAAAAAAAGAAAGGGAAAAAAAAGAAGAACAAAGTGGAGATATACCTGCCTCTCGTGTCCCCCCCCCCCACCCCCACCCACCTCACCCAACCCATAGTTGGATTTAAATCCAGTTGTGTTGCACCATACTATCCTTGTAAGAATTCAGTGAAGGGTGTCCACGTCTTGAAAAATTGATCTGGTTTTTCTGCCAAGACAAGTCTAATATTTTCCAAATGTAGTGTCTTGGACATGTTTGTAATCCACATCTTAAGAGTAGGGACTGATATGTGTTTCCAAAATTTAAGTATTAGTTTTTTCGCCGTTATCAGGCCCTAATTAAGGAAACGTCTTTGAAATAATGTTAGCTCAGAACAGGCTTCTGACAGACGTACCTAGAGTGATCAGTTCAGTGTCGGGGGCCAATTTTATTTTAAGTATTTTAGAAAAAAATTCAAAAATTTCCCTCCAGAAATTATGTAACTTTATATAAGAGGCAAAAGAATGGGTTATAGTTGCTTCCTGAAGGAGACATTTATCACAAATAGGAGAAACATCCGGGAAGATCTTATTCAGTTTAGACTTTGAATAATAAAGTCTGTGCAGTATTTTGAATTGTATTAGCGAATGCCTGACGTTAAGAGAACAGTCGTGTATGTATAGAAGACTTTCCTCCCATCTGTCTTTTAAAATTGTTAGGCCGAGTTCATCTTCCCAAGCTTGTCTAATTACTTCCGATGATGGGGTTTGTATATTTGAAAGGGTATTATAAAGGTATGATATTAACTTATTTGAATCCAAATTTCTATTCATGCATTCGTCTAGTGTGTCTGGAACCATATATTGATAGTCTTGGGTATATGATTTCAGATAGTCTCGTATTTGAAGATATCTAAAGTATTGGCTACCTTTCAGATGATATTTCGACTGTAATTCTTGAAATGAGAGAAGAGTTCCCGTCTCATAAAGATCTCCCAGTTTTTAAATTCCTAATCTTTCCCAGTGTGTGAACGTCTTGTCTGAAATAGACGGCTTAAATGAGGGATTATTGGCGATTGATGAGAGAAGAGATAAATTTCTCAGTTTAAGGGTTGACTTCACGTTTCCAGATTCATAGGGTACTATGAATAATAGGATTTTTCTCATATACTGTTTTCTTCAGATTTAGTGGAGAGAGAAACATCGCGCCTATATTAAAGGGCGAACAATCTTCTCTCTCCATTATTAACCAGTTTACCTGTTGGCATGTGTTGTCCATCCAATAGATTACGTTTTAATATTCATCGCCCAGTAATAGTACAAAAAATTGGGGAGAGCCAATCCACCAGTTTTTTTGGGTTTACATAGATGATGACTGACCTTACCTTGCAATGTCAGAAAAGTTGATATGAGTAAAGTTGGTAATTCGTGTTTCTATACTGTACAGTGCCTAAATGGAGGCAATCCATGGCATAAACAGGCCACTACTGATTTCTCCTCTGGGACATCCTGCAATCTTTGAAGTCAGTCCAGGTTTGTACAGCTTGAAATCTTGCCCTGAGGGAAAACAAAGACAGCGTCTCTCAGTAGTTGTAAAAGCATGAGAACTCTTTGCTCAGTGCTTGAAAGCTGCAAGTGTAGAGGCTGTTTTTGCAGTGGTTGGACTGGATACCTTTGCAGGCAGGCTAAGCTGTGTTGAATGAAACTTCGACATTTTAAACCAGTATCTTAATAAATGTATTTGCAATTGTTTAAATTTCACATATTTCTTTACCTGAATTATGCACAATCGAGTAATTTGTTTATCCTTCACTTGCTTTATTATAATCTGAATACATAGATACATAGACAATAGGTGCAGGAGTTGTCCATTCAACCCTTTGAGCCAGCACCGCCATTCAATGTGATCATGGCTGATCATCCACAATCAGTACCCTGTTCCTGCCCTCTCCCATATCCCTTGAGAGCTAGCCTTAAGAGCTCTATCTAACTCCCTTTTGAATGTATCTAGTGAATCGGCCTCTACTGCCTTCTGATGCAGAGAATTCCACAAATTCACAACTCTCTGGGTGAAAAGGTTATACCTCATTTCAGTTCTAAATGGCCTATCCCTTATTCATAAACTGTGACCCTTGGTTCTGGACTCCCCCAACATCAGGAACATGTTTCCTGCTTCTAGCGTGTCCAATCCCTTAATAATTTTATATGTTTCTATATGATCCCCTCTAAATTCCAGTGAATACAAGCCCAGTCGCTCTGTTCTTTCATCATATGACAGTCCCACCATCCCGGGACTCGTGAACCTACGTTGCACTCCCTCAATAGCAAGAATGTAATTCCTCAAATTATGACTAATGAAAAAAACAAGGCAAATTAAAGAGCCATTCGCCAAACAACAGCATGCATTTCTTGGCAGAATACAAGTATTCTGTATGTAGTTCAGTGCTTAGTGGAGGTTGTGGTGTTTAAGAGCCTGATGATTGAAGGGCAGAAGCTGCTCCTGAACCTGGATGTTGCAATTTTCAGGCTCCTCTATGTCTCTATGTAGTTACAGGCAGTCGAGGGCAGCCGTAGGTAATCTCCTTTGCTGACCGGGCATTTTAATTGGCTCATTGGAGTTTTTAGGACAAAGGAAAACCGACTGGTAATGTAAAATGCCCGCTAAACTTTATTATGTTGACTTGCTTCTTAATAGTGTCTCCACTCCTTCTCCCCCCCTTCTCCCCCCCTTCTCCCCCCCCTTCTCTCCCCTTCTCTCCCCACCCCCCTCTCCCCTTCTCTACCTCTCTCTCCCTCTCTTCCTTTCTCTACCTCTCTCCCCCCCTCTCCCCTTCTCTCCCCTCTCCGCGCTCTCTAAAGGACTTGACTGTGTAGCCGTCTTTTACCTTCCTCTTCATCGCGGGTGTGAATTTCAGACAGCGCTCCCTCGCTTTCCCGGGCCCCCGCATTTGCGATGTGTGTGTGTGTGTGTGTGCGGTCGGTCGATCCAGCTTGCGGTTTCAACACTGAAGGTCGATCCAGCTCGAGGTTTTTCGGGCGAGTGCCCTCGAGCTTGAAGGTCGAAGAGAGTCGCTGAAAGGTTGCGTCAGTGGGACAGGCCCTTTACATGACTGGTTTTTGATCACGTTCCACGAGGCTCTTACAGTGCAGTTCCTTTCTATGTCAATTTACTCCATGTTTAGGATGCACTTGTGCAGGCAAATATTTAAGTCCCTGCCAATTGCAATCCTAACCGCCCCACTTATCCCACATTCAATACTGAAAAGCAATGAACACATGTACGTCATCTTCAAATCCGTCAACCCATGTATTGCCCATTACTTACTGAAGCTTTGCATCCCTGCACACCATATCATGCCCAGGGCTTTTGTCTATCACAATACGCACCTGTAAGCTACACAATGTGTAGGAAGGAACTGCAGATGCTGGTTTAAACCGAAGATAAGTGAGGCCAGTTACAAATTGGAGGAACAGCATCTCATATTTCGCTTGGGCAGCTTACAACCAGGTGGTATGAATATTGATTTCTCTAAATTCAAGTAACCCCTGCATTCCCTATTTCTCCATCCCTCCCTCATCCAAGTTGCACCCAGGTTCCCGTTCTCACCCAGCAAACAGCTAACAATGACTTGTTTCCTTTATCATCGTTACTTTTTTGCATATCTTTCATTAACGTTTTATATCTCTCTTCATCACTGTCTATATCTCTCATTTCCCTTTTCCCTGACTGGTCTGAAGAAGGGTCTCGACCCGAAACGTCACCCATTCCTTCGCTCCACTGATGCTGCCAGTCCTGCTGAGTTACTGGGTCTATCTATGGTGTAGATAAGCATCTGCAGTTCCTTCCTACACAAGTGATAGGTGGATACAGGTGAGGGGAGTTGATTGGAAGATCGGTAAACAAAGGCTTGAAATTAGGAGGAGACAAAAAACTATGAGATGAGGAATGAAGAGGCGTGATTTATGATGCCAGAGGAAGGAATATAGGGGGAAGGTGAAGGAAAGGGGAAAGTGATGGGGAAGGGGAATGGAAAAGGGAAGGGGAAGGGGAGGAGAAAGCAATGGAGTAAAGTGGGAAAATGGATACAAATCCAGGTTTTTCACATTGTTATATTTTTCACACTGATAGAATCTTATAAGGCAAAATAGTATTCAGGAATTCCTTTTGTTTATACTGTGACTGTCAAATTTTTAATAATTATTTGATGCACTGGTCACCATACTTCTATTAAATTGTAGCATTAATCAAGATGTCAATAAGGAAAAACCCTAACAGGCTTCCTTCCTGAAGCAACTAGTGTTCCACTCACCAATACATTGTTGTTGAATGTAAAGCCACTAGCTCTTTTGTTATTCTCCCTAAAACCTGTGCAAATATTGGTTAGGTATAACAGATTTATAGGAAAATGGCATCAAAAGCTTGGGAAGAAAAATAATATATCAGTAAACAGCTCTAGGCATCAAGTTTTGTTATTGCATAAACCTATGCAAGACTCCTGTGAGTAATTCACAGAAACTGCGATGTGACAGGACAAACACACCTAGTTTGTCAGTGTTATTTCGCAAGGCATTTAAACAGAAATGAGACTAGAATAAGCTACGAAGGGCCAAAGGGAATCGCAACTCATCTAGGTGTGGTGATGTTGTCGTAATGAAAATGAAATATAATGAGATACTGCACTATGCATTATTCATGTGTAAAGATGACTGTATAAAATGACCGGGATTTTGACAAGGCAAGCCTGCAATCATGCACATTCCTCTCCCAGTGGAATTTGTATTTTTATAATATTGGTTGAGAGAGGATCATAAATGCAGCAAAAAATAAAGTTGACAAGTTTCCAAATGCACTGCATCATACTGAAGTATGTTGCTAATGGGTAGAGAATTTGGATAAATGAACACATTCCCCACAAGAAAATACCATGTTATTTTCATATCCATTAAAATATAGTTTAGGCGAAGATATTTTTACCTGCAAATTCAATTTATACAAATCCTGCACACCATCAGATTTATGCAATCTGGCATTATACTTGCAAATATTTTGCCAGTTTATAAAATGCCACAATTAAAAACACCACTGGAAATATCGTTGAACATTACTAAATCCATTATCATCTTGTTAAGATTCAGCAGCTTGAAGGCAATTATTCATAAAGGATTTCATGATCTGTGGAAAATCATTTTCAAGCTGACAATATTATGCTGTTTGATATCACATCAAATTAAAACATTGTTCTAATAAACAGCCAGTCGAGAAAAATTGAAAATAAAACTAATTAAGTTAATAATGCTCACTATTGGAGCATGGAGGTCAACTTAATTCTTAAGGTTCATGATGACCAGCAGAGCTAGACTGTATAGTAAATTAGTATAGTATAGTCAAAGGTTCCAAAGATAATTTAAAATTTTTAGTTTAGTTTAGTTTGGGGATACAGTGCGGAAACAGGCCCTTCAGCCCACCGAGGCCACACCGACCAGCGACCACCCGCACATTAACACTATCCTACACACACACTATGGACAGTTTACACATACACCAAGCCAATTAACCTACAAACCTGTGCATTTTTGGAGTGTGGGAGGAAACCGAAGATCTCGGAGAAAACCCACGCGGTCAAGGGGAAAATATAAAACTCCATGAAGACAACACCCGTAGTCGGGATTGAACTCAGGTTTCCGGCGCTGCAAGCGCTGTAAGGCAGCAACTTTACCGCTGCACCTCCGTGGCCGCCCCATGTCTGTCTACAGCTTCATATCAACCTGATCTGGTGCATCTCGTGGAAACAAGGAACTGCAGGCGCTGTTTTCCCAAGGAAAGCCACAATATACTGGAGTAACTCAATGGGTCAAACTGCATCCCTGGCAAACGTGGATTGGTGATGTTTTGGGTAGGGACCCTAATTCAGGCTCTTGTAGTGTGTGTAGCATCATTTGTGTAGTGTAGTGTAGTGGAAGTGTGGCCAGATTTAATTTTCTTTTATTTCATTTTATATTCATATTAATTGATTTATGGGAGATTAATATGTTTTTAACATTTTTTTGCCATTTAAAAATAATTTTCAACTTTAAATGACACATTTTGTTCAAGTATTGTTGTGAATGTCTGTGATAATCAGAAACATTTGGAAATTGTGTGAAGGCCTCCCAAGAGGAAAAGTTGGCAGAACAGATTCAGAGAGTCATGAAATCACACAGCATTGTGACAGGCCTTTTGGCCCACCATTGTCATGCTGACAGTCAACTTTTGATCAATAGCAGTTTCATGTATCATCACTTGGATCATAGCCATCTATGCCTTGACAGTTCAAGTGTTTGTTCAGAGACTCCTTAAATACTGGAGACACATAGGCTGCAGATACTGGAATCTGGAGCAAAAAAAAAACAAACTGTTTAGGAAGGAACTGCAGAAGCTGGTTTAAAACGAAGATAGACCCAAAATGCTGAAGTAACTCAGCGAGTCAGGCAACATCTCTGGAGAAGGGACTCGACCCAAAACAACAACCATTCCTTCTCTACAGAGAAGCTGCCTGTCCTGCTGAGTTAAGGGGCTGTCCCACTTGGGCGACCTAATCCGCGAGTCCAGAACAGTGTCTTCGACCTTCAAGCTCGAGGGCACTCGCCTGGATCGACCGTCCGCGTTGAAACCGCGAGCTGGATCGACCGACCGATTGCACACACACACACACGCACGCACGCACGCACGCACGCACACCCACGCACACACACACACACACACACACACACACACACACACACACACACACACACACACACACACACACACACACACACACACACACACACACACACACACATACACACACACACACACACACACAAATCGCAAAGGCGGGGGCCAGGGAAAGCGGGGGAGCGCTGTCTGAAATACACACCCGCGATGAAGAAGAAGGTAAAATGGCTGTGCAGTGTAAGGTAAGTCCTTTAGAGAGCGCAAAGGGGGAGGGGGGGGGAGAAGGGGAGAGAAGGGGGGGAGAAGGAGTGGAGACACATTTAAAAAGTATTAAAAAGTTTAGCGGGCATTTTACATTACCAGTCGGTTTTCCTTGATCCTGAAAACTCCATTGAGCTAATCAAAATGCCCGGTCAGCGAAGGAGACTGCCTACGGCTGCCCTTGACTGCCTGTAAGTAAATAGCGACCCCACTCCACTGCACTACGAGTTAAAAAGACCCATGCTGACCAAAGTTTACTCGCGGAAAAGTTTTCAACATGCTGCAAAATGTTCCGCAACCTAGCTGAGGCCACGAGCATTCGGGAACTTCCCTCGAACATGAAGGAGAGTTCCAGCGACATCATAGGACCTCCTAGGACCACGTGTCGACCATGCTGCGAGTTTGAAGGTCGAAGACACTCTTGTAAACTGGCAGATTAGGTTGCCCAAGTGGGACAGCCCCTTTACTCCAGCATTTTGTGCAAAAAACAAACGGCTGGAGGAACTCAGCAGATCAGTCAGCATCTGTGGGAGGAAATAGACAGATTATGTTTCGGACGGGACTGCTTCTTCGAGACTGGAGATGAAGGCAAGAACATCAGAAGGACATGTGGCTGTGGTGGCAAGTCTGGTTAAAAGGATGACCAAAGAGAGTACGATTCACAGAGGGGGAGCAGTGAAAGAGGGTCAAAGAGAAGAGGATAACATCTTCAAGTTGACATTCTTTGAAAATATTTTAGTGGGATAGTAATTGGAGACCCAAGAGACTGTAGATGTTGGGTTCCTGAACAAAATACTAAACCATTGGAGGAACTCAGGAGGTCAGGCAGCATCTGTGGAGGGAAATGGACAGATGACGTTTTGAGTCAGGAGACTTCTTCATTCTTGAAGGAGGCCAAAGTCTATTTTACCATCCTGAGTTTCACTGAGAGTGAGATAGTGGGCCCTGAATTGTTGCAGGCTGGGTGTGTGTTAAAGAGTCTCCACAATATTGTAAAGGATTGACACTAGTGAAGGCTATTATGTGCAACCATCTTGCTGAGTGAATTGGGCAATGTCCGTACAAGACCATGAAAGAGGCTCAAATTGATCCCCTTAGAGGTATGAGAGATGAACAGTCATTGACTGAAACATTAACTCGAGATCGGTCTTTCTCAACAACACATCTGGCCTGCTGACTGTTCACTTTTCTGTTTTTATTTCAGATTTTCTGCAGGTTTTAGCTTTATTGATAGACTTCAGTTTGGATTTATATAGTTTAGTTTAGTTTAGCTTAGTTTAGAGCAGTAGTTCTTAACCTGGGGGTCGCGACCCAAATGGGGGGTCATTTGGGGCTTTACCGGGGGACATGAAGGGGTGATAAATAACATATCCAGCTGTTGAGCCCATTTTTAGGAACCTAACAAAGGTACATGCCACACATAGTATTTTGTTCGCGTATGCCAAAAAGGTTAAGAACCACTGGTTTTGAGTTATAGCATGGAACCAGGCCCTTCGGCCCACCAGGTCCACACTGACCATTGATCACCTGTTCACAGTAGTCGTAGGTTATCCAATGTTCTCATCCACTACTTACACATCAGGGGCAGTTTTACAGGGCTACGATGTTTTATTTGCTTGGCACAATATTTGAATTTCTGTCTTTCCTTTCAACTGCTGCAATAGAATTAGACCTAAGAATTAGAAATAAAAAATAACCTTGGGTTATATGCACTAGTTGTTCTGATTTTTCCAGTCACTGGGAACTGAAAACTGGTGCGGCAAATTTACCTGAAGCCTGGTGTGAATTAATAAAACACATTCATTTTTGAGGGAGTTTTTATACTCGAGCCTCTTTATGTATGAATTTATTGATCAATTGAATGGTATTTGGGACCTTTAAATTTAAAAAAGGCATGTAATCAACCCTGGTGGGGTTTCGGATAAAAATGTTTTGTTATGGCTACACATGATGGAAAACATAATTATATATTACTGTTCCTGTCTATTTCATATCAACTCAATCACCCCAAATGCCGCTCATTTTTAGTTCTGGGTGATGAGGAGATATGGAAGAAGGTTCATTCATTAAAATTAGCCTCGATTCTGCAGACAATGAGATGAAAACACTAGAGAATTAAGAATTAATCTCAACTGATTACATGAATAATTATGTTGTTTATAATTTGCAAATCCCATTTAATTAATAATTGACAGTAAACATTTGTTCTGGTCACAATACTTCCCATGAAGGCAAAGGCTAACTTTTAATCTGAAAATTACACAACGGAAGGGTTTAAAGATGAATTGTGTAGGAAGGAACTGCAGATGCTGGTTTAAACCGAAGATAGACATAAAAGCTGGAGTAACTCAGCGAGACAGGCAGCATCTCTGGAGAAAATAAATACGTGATGTTTCGGGTCGAGACCCTTCTTTCCCACATGTTTTATTTATTGGAGTCCACCCACCATCTTCTGCATCTGAAGTGTTTGGATTGCACTGTATGCTTTGATAATTCTATACAGTAATTTTAAAAGTAGCAAAATAATAAGATTCATTGTAAAAATGGAAGTTGAAATCACCCCATAATTAGATAGTAATAAAAAGTTAACAAATTGTTCATTTTATGTTCTATTGAGAAATGGCAAAAATATATAACCTATTTTCTTAATGAAAGAGTTAACCAGAGAACATCAAAATGCCATTAAGTATTCCATTTGGACTGTGATTTAATGTAGCGAGGATATGTGGTACGTTCATTTGTGCAGCACTGTAATAGATTCCTGATAAAACACCACTACACCAAGCGAAAAACAAATGTGTTTGTTTCATTTGGTTTATATTATCTTATTCTTGTACTGATCCTTGCTGTCTCCTCAGCTGAACGCTTCAAAGAAATCTCCTGCTACTTTATTAACAAAGCAATGCTTGTATCCATGCCTTTCTCTTCAGCAATTTCAATATTAATGGGCTTTTCAAAGGAAAAAGATACATCTCGCTGAAAGCACTGATGCCAAGGCAGCGACCAAGCATCTATTTTTCGTTGTCGCATCGCCACACATACCTAAACGGTTAAAACATACAAGTAACTATATTCCAGTTCACTTAGTTGTCATTGCGATTATTTTAATGTCAACTCTGCAGGTGTCTTCAGTATTCAATTTACTTGGTAAAGCTCCTCTTGATCTATTAAAATAGGCGAGATCAAAGTAAACTTTTTGAGATCTATTCCTGATGGAATAGCCTCAGTCTGAACTAATTGTTCAAAGAAGGTTCTATGGATAAGGAGTGTTTGATAAGTGTCATTAAATTAGCCATTTTTTCCCTAAACAATCTCAAAATGAACTAAAAATGAGTTTATTCATCTGACTTTTTCTGAGGTTATGTGATGTGATGCCATTTAAGTGAAAACAAGTGGGTTATTTACAAAACTATTCCAATATGGATTTCTGATACCAGTTTGCTCAAATGTCATTTTTCCATTCGAAAATAAGTTTAAAATGTACATTATCCAGGAAGATGTGATGGTCAGTTCTAAGGACATTCAGCTCTGCAAGTACTATCTCACACACTTGTGATTTGTGGAGTTATATCATCCCACTCATACAGAAACAGCAGAAATCTGTGTTCACATACATCAATCCAAAGATCTACTCATTGGCTTCAAAATACCAGGACATGCTTATTATTGAAGCTTAATGCTAGTATATTTGCCTCTTTCCTTTCAGTGGAAATTTAAAAGAAGACCCAGTAGACTATCAATCTGGTCGTCTAAAAGCAATACATTGAAACCATTTTATTTTTAGCTCTTTGTGTTAAGATAGACTCAACATCACTTTGCAGTGTTACACCATATTATACAATGATATGATGACATTGGATAGAGTTGAAAGCTAACTGTGAAAGAAGACACAAAGTGCTGGTGTAACTCAGTGGGTTAGGCAGTATCCCTGGAGAACATGTATAGTTGACGTTTCAGGTCAAGGCCCATATTCAGGCTGAGATAGAAAGTGAACACATTATCAGGTTTGTGGAGCGTAATATAATCTTATCAAGAGTGAAAGTATTGGGAAAGTATTTAGAAAGATGAGAGGGGATCTTATAGAAACATATAAAAATTGTTAAGGGTTTGGACAGGCTGGATGCAGGAAAAATGCTCCCAATGTTGGGGGAGTCCAGACCCAGGGGTCGCAGTTTAAGAATAAGGGGTAGGCCATTTAGGACTGAGATGAGGAAAAACCTTTTCACCCAAAGATTTGTGAATCTGTGGCATTCTCTGCCACAGAAGGCAGTGGAGGCCAATTCACTGGATGTATTCAAGAGAGAGTTAGATATAGCTCTTAGGGCTAATGGAAGCAAGGGATATGGGGAGAAGGTAGGAACAGGGTACTGATTTTGGATGATCAGATCAGCCATGATCATATTGAATGACAGTGTTGGTTCAAAGAGCCTATTTTCCAATATTCCTGCACCTAGTTTCTATCTTTCTATGTTTCTATGAAACAGTTGTACCAATTGGAGAATACACTGAATGTTTAGTATCTGGAGAACTTGACAAGAGGCATCTCTTTACAAGCAAAGGAACTCCCTATAATAAACCAGAGAACTATTGAGGTGCTGAAGAAGGCCCTTTGACCCATTAGCTCTCTACAAACTCTCTGTTAGATCAATACCACTGCTTAAACTCTGACCATAGCCACTATATGTTCCTGCTTCAAATTCTTATTGCATTTTCTTTCAAAATGATGAAACGGTCACTGATTCTGCTGTAACCTAAAGCAAGACCCTTTCTCTTTACCTTTCCAACTGCCATTCTGTATAATTTATCTCATCCTCCTTGCTAGCTCACTCAATTAAAACTTGAAACCACATAAACCTCCACAGGCAATCTTCTTGCCCAGTTCACTCCAAAGAAATTCCCCCATAATTCTGAAAACTTTTACATCATTCTTCTTTTCTATTTTGAAAATAAGTACCTCATGAATCCATAATGTTTACAGGTTTTACTTTAGTTCGCAAGTCTCTCCCTTCCAACTACAATTATTTTTCCTTGACATTGTTCTGTGAATTAACCCTGGTTTGAATCTCCTTTCTAATATAGGCTGCTTAATGTTGCAGACAGTATTCTGCCAGTCATTAAACTGGCATTTCCAATGAATTAATCTTTTTTTTTTTTCTCTTCTACTTTTTGTTCTTATTTATAAACAAAATTATTTTGGCTTTGTATGTCTTTACCTACACTTTCCAAAATTGCATATTTGAACTATTAATTAATAATATTAATGTGTCAGCAACACATTTCAGCAGCTACCTATTGAATGTATGTTCTCATTCTTCCCTTCTTCGCCTTGTGTTGCACTTAACCACATTAAATTGCATCTGCCACATATTTGCCCATTCTGCAAATTTAATTGTGTCTTCCTGAAGATTTTCCCCACTATCATTTAAGTTTTCAATGTTATGTCGTTAGTACATTTAGAAAATGTATATCTGTTTTTATATGACCAGATACTTTATGAAAATTCAAATGGGTAACATCGTAGGGTTGCTCGCGCTCATTATAAAATACACCCGCACAAAACAGCTCCTTAAAGAGCAGGGAGAAGAGGATCTGAAGAAGGGTCTTGACCCGAAACGTTAACCATTCCTTCTATCCAGACATGCTGCCTGTCGCGCTGAGTTACTCCAGCATTTTGTGTCTATCTTCGGTGGAGTCTGAAGAAGGGTCTCGGCTCACAAAGTAACGCATTTATTCTATCCAGAGATGCTGCCTGTCCCACTGAGTTACTCCAGCCTTTTGTGTCTATCTTCCTTAAAGAGCAAATTGGAAGCTGCCAACAAAAAGCTAAGTTTTATCTTTAGTGGTTGCATTATTGTGGATTCAGAGTAGCACACTTTTAGGTTCTACTGTTTCTTTTATTATTCACAGTGCATGACTGACAAAGGCTACTTGCTTTTGACGTAAAGAGCTTGTAAGGCCATTTCGGAGTCAGTCACAATGGTGAGTCTGGAGTCGTGCAGAGGCCAGACTAGATAGGATCGGCGGATTTCCTTCCCTAAAGCCATTTGTAAACCAGATTGAGATCCAGTCGCCGTCACTGGCATTAGTTTTAATTATGGATTAATTAATTAACCAATTTTAAATTCCCCGACTGCTGTGGTGGGATTTGAACTCCTGGCTCACTTAATTAGTCTGGATGCAAAAATCAAACATCCTAGGGTACTGGAAATAAATACATAATGTGTTGTATCGCACTTTCAGCATTCAATGGAACTGGATTTCTCGGGTGGGGTGCAGAGCACAGGCACTATGGATCGAGCGGATGTGGAGAGGACGTTTCCACTAGTGGGAGAGTCTCGGACCATAGCCTCAGAATAAAAGGACGTACCTTTAGAATGGAAATGAGGAGTAATTTCTTTAGTCAGAGGGTGGTGAATCTGTGGAATTCATTGCCACAGAAGGCTGTGGTTGCTGTCAAAGGATATTTTAAAGGCAAAGATTGATAGATTCTTGATTAGTGCAGGTGTCAGGAGCTATGGGAAGAAGGCCGGAGAATGGGGTTAAAAGGGAAAAATAGATCAGCCATGATTGAATGGCGGAGTAGACTTGATCGGCCGAATGGCTTAATTCTGCTCATATAACATGCATTTATGAACAATGCTCATAAGCCCATTTAGAATAGACACACAATCACTTGTTATATTTTCTTGATTGAACAGAAAACATTTAAATACACAATGGCCAGGTGGCACCTGTGGAGGAGATGCCTTTTTGTATGTCTGCTGATCTCTGGTCTTATGCATGTTAAATATATACACATGGCCCAGGACAAATCTCCATGCACAATCGACTGGAAGGCGTTTAGTCACTGGACTTTATATTCCCTCACATAGCACACAAAAATGTTGCAATGTTTGACTGAATATCTATTTTAGTGATAACTTTGACAAAACTTGCGAATGTATCCTTTTCTTTTTGTCTTTTACTGCCATGGTGTCACCTTGGTTCCTTTATCACTCTGCCTACCATAGTTCAACTTTTCCTTACAATCAGGTCAATCATTTTCATCTTTGGACATATCCAAGTGGACATAGAAAGTGAATGATCTGCCTTTTAGTGATTCAGTGGTGTTGTGCCAAATAAATATTGTAGGCAATTTATTTCTTGGTTATTGAAATTTTCCTTTTCTTAAATGTTACATTTTGATTTGGGACAGATACATGGATAGGAACGTATTAGAGGGATATGGGCCAATTGCAGGCAGGTGGGACTAGCGTAGATGGGGCATTTTTGTTGCCACGGGCAAGTTTACAGAAGGGCCTGTTTCTGTGCTGTATGACTAGAATAGAATAGAATGCCATTTATTGTCATTCAAACAAACAAGGTTCGAACAAAATTTCATTCCTGCAGTCAAAACATCAAGAAAAACCAAAACACCAATTAACACCATTTACACAAACGTCCATCACAGTGAATCTCCAAACACCTCCTCACTGTGATGGAAGACAAAAGTCTTATCTCTTCCTTGTTCTATGACTCTCCAAAATTAATACTATTTTATAATAGTCATAATATTCTGACATAAATACGTTTCCTCTTTTCTGTGGGATATGGTAGTTTGTAGTTTTAGGACAGAGTTTCTGTGCCTCCCTTCAGTTTAGTTTAGTTTCATTTGCAGAAGCAGTGTGGAAATGGGTCCTTCGGTCCACCGAGTCTGCGCAGTCCAGTGATCACCCATACAATAGTTGTATCCACTCACTAGGGACAATTTACATGAAGCCAATAAACCTACAATGTTGCACGTCTTTGGAGTGTGGGAGGAAACAGGACCACTCGGAGAAAACACTCGGGGTCACAGGGAGAATATACAACCTTCGTACAGACAGCACACATAGGCAGAATCGAACGCTGGATTGTAATCATGTTTTGTCTTTTCACTGGCTGCTTAGCACGCAACAAAAGCTTTTCACTGTACCTTGGTACACGTGACAATAAAGTAAACCAAACCTGTGTCTCTACTATAAGGCAGTTGCTCTACCGCTGTGCCAAAGTGCTGCCCTTCTGACACATTGCATATGCAGCCAAATATACTGAACACAGTGTCCCATCTCATTGCTTGTGCATCTCAACGGTTTGCTGTATAGCCATACTTAGAGTCATAGAGTGATACAGTATGGAAACAGGCTCTTTGGCCCAACTTGCCCACACCGGCCAACATGTCCCAGCTACATTAGTTCCATCTGCCTGTGCTTAGTCCATATCCCTTCAAACCTGTCCTATCCATGTACCTGTCTAACAGTTTCTTAATCGTTGGGATAGTCCCAGCCTCAACTACCTCCTCTGGCAGCTTGTTCCATACACCCACCACCCTTAGTGTAAAAACGTTACCCCTCAGATTCCTATTAAATCTTTTCCCCTTCACCTTGAACCTATGGTCCTCGATTCCCCTAATCTGGGCAAGAAATTCTGTGCATCTACCAGATCTTTTCTTCTCATGATTTTATACACCACTATAAGATCACCCCTCATCCTGCTGCGCACCAAGGAATAGAGACCCAGCCTAAACCTTTCCCTATAGCTCAGACCCTCTAATCCTGGCAACATCCTCGTAAATCTTCTTTGAACCCTTTCAAGCTTGACAATATCTTTCCTATAACACGATGCCCAGAACTAAACACAATATTCTAAATGCGGTCTCACCAACGTCTTATACAACTGCAGCAAGAACTCCCAACTTCTATACTCAATACTCTGAATGATGAAGGCCAATGTGCCAAAATCCTTTTTGACCACCTCATCCACCTGTGACTCCATCTTCAAGGAACCATTCACCTGTTAGATCCCTCTGCTCTACAACACTCCCCAGAGGCCTATCATTCACTGTGTAGGTCCCGCCAATGTTAGACGTGCCAAAATGCAGCACCTCACATTTCTCTGTATCAAATTTCATCAACCATTCTTCAGGCCATCTTGCCAATTGATCATGATCCTGCTGCAATCTTTCACAACCAGCTTCACTATCTGCAAAACCACCCACTTTGTATCATCTGTAATTAACTTAAAGGTAAGAATTGTGAGCCAAGCCTTCATAAAGTTAGAACTTAAATCTGCTTCATCACTTCACAAGGTTGCTAATTGTAAAAAATAATTCCTAAATAAAAGGATCTCATGACTGAATTCTTGCCAAGGCTGAATGTTGTTTTCCTCAAGCCTCTCACATGTTTGAGATCAATGCATTTATAAACATGCCTCCTCTATCCAAATCACTATCATTCTGCATCTAATGCCCATACTATGGACACTGCTCCCAGCAATTCCATTCTCCAACAGTTTGTGCAGATTGAATTACAGGAAGCTGGCTTGAGAACGACTTTAACAGCAACCTTTAGGAGACTTGGTTCACCCTTTGAAAAATGGATTTTTACCCCAAATAGAATAGTGCATCATAGAGTTGTAGAGCTGTTGAGCATGGAAACTAATTTGCCACTTTTAGGGGAACCATGCACCTGTATTCCCAGATCTCTCTGCATCACAGCCCAGGTACAACCGATTCACGATGCAGCATTGGAAGCACTGTGTAGAAGTGGTCAGGTATGTAATTACCTGCTGGGTAAACACTAAAGGAATGTAGAATGGAGTCGCAGAGAGATATAGCTTGTAAACAGGTCCTCATATATGGAGCCCGAAGGGGGTTCAATCTTGACTACGGGTGCTGTATGTCTTATAATTAAATATTACCAGCATGGGATTTCCCCAGGTGCCCGAGTTTCCTCCCACACTACAAAGACGTACAGGTTGGTGGGTTTATTGGCATCGGTAAAAATTGTAAATTTCCCCTAGTGTGAAGTGGGTGCCATTATAACGGGGTTCGCTGGTCAGCATGGACTAGGTGGGCCGAAGGGCCTGTTTCCGCACTGTATCTCTAAACTAAAGACATCACTACTATAGAGGCACCTCCAACATCATGAAGGACCAAATGGATGGGGAAGCACATCACATTTCACATTCAGTAAGTTATTTGAGTCACCTTGATGTTGCAACTATCCAAATCCAGGTAGCCTCCAAACGAGCCTTTATCTTTGGGCCCACTCTCCCTGCACCAGATAATACCGCACAATCAGCTGCATTGTGCCTGAGGCTTCCATTCTCCAATTATTAAAACAGGATTCAGCTAAAGCTGTCCGAAGACTTCCAGCAAGAGCTACAAGCACATGTATAACATATATGTATACATATATTCAACATAGCGAGCACCTACTCAACAAATCTGAAGATTATTGACTATTCTTCATTTGTGTAGTTGCAGAGCTTGGCCCTACAGTTGAAACATGTTTTCTGTGCATGGTCCATCTTCATGACATGTTTATGAATCAATTTCACAGGGTTCAATTAGACGATGAATGACACCATCCCAATGTATTCGCATTTTGCAAGATGTGCACTCAATGGTCCTGATCTCAATTGATTTAATGCTACAATTTGAAGACATTGCATTTAAATATCATTTGATACATGATTTGGGGAATTAGCAAACCATGTATTCAGATACTTGAAGAAAAGTAAAAGTAAATGGATGAAGTTGGTCTCATCTTCATTATTGACGGCCATCCCTACAGAACTTGGCTCTCTTCTTTATCAAAGTAATAAACAATATGCATGGAATTTATACGCTTTTCTGCATGGAAGGGGAGGATCTTGACATTAAGTGAAGAACTTTTTAATGTGGAGTCGATGTAGGGAATGTAGCAGCATGGTTACACAAACAACAGGAAATAATGACCTGATGATTTGTTTTCATGATGCTGGTTGTTGGGACACAAGGACAACTCTCCTGCTCTTCTTCGAAAAGTGTCATAGAGATCTTCCTCCACCTGATAGTATAGAGGTACCATCTCACCTGAAAGAAGATGCCTCCGCCAATGCAGTGCTCTCTCAGTGTAATTATGCTCTCGATAGCTTACCCCCTTAGTCTCGTTCAGTAAAACACTGAGTCAAGCACTGGATCAACTAATTCTTTATTCTCACTAACACAAACAAACTTCCTATACGATACCTAACCAACACCACGGGTCCGATCCTTATCTCTACACGTCCAAGCCCTTCAGCCATGTGCGAATAGACACCTCCAGACAGTCACACAGTCCCAAGTGCACTTCCAGAAGATCGACTCCGATCCATGTGATGTCCCTTCTTTTATACGGTATCGGACCCGTGGCGCAAAACTATATGGGGGGAAGGGGGGGGGGGGGCGGCAACCTCTACAAGCCAATCACAAATGTGCATCACATAATACATTTATTGACAGTGCCCTAACCCTATCACAAAGTACCCCATTACATTGTTTCCACAGAAGGTTCTAGTTGGAAGACAGTTCACCAAAGTAAAGAAACATTTCCCCAGGTAGTAAAAACAATTTGAACAAGGCTCCATACTTTGACCAATCACAAGATAACAACACAAACACTCTGCAACGTAATTAACAATACTTTACAACACCCCATCCTATAACCAATCATGATAATGCATTTGTAATCCTGCTCAGCTCCTTCTGCAAAACTCTCATACATATTAACAATAGGGAGGACATCTGGACCTCACCTTATCCTCAACTTCCTCCCAGGGTCCAGACACCTTGGAGCCATGACTCATCGCCCTGCAACCCGTCACAGAAAGAGAACAAGCAGGCTTTGCAAATGCAGAGATTCTACATTTTGGGACATATTTATTCGGCCAATATTATTATCAACTATGTGTTGTGAAACTCTGGATTAAGATAGATAGATAGATAGATATAATTTATTGCCACACAACCAGGGTCGGTGGAAATTTGGGTTGTCAGCAGCAGTACAATAATAAAGAACACACAATAAAACTGTAACACAAACATCCACCACAGCATTCATCACTGTGGTGGAAGGCACAAAAACTTGGCCAGTCCTCCATTTCCCCCCCGTGTACAGGACCAGAGTCCAGAGTCAGTCCAGGATCGGCTCTTCCTCACCGGAGACCGTGGCTTTAAGATGGTGTAGGCCGCAGGCCGGCGGTCGAGATTTAAAGTCTCCGCCGCAGCCAGAAGCACCGTAAACTGCAGGGCCGGCGGTCGAAGCTCCCCTCCAGGGGTGATGGTAAGTCCACGCCGGGCCCGCGGTAGAAGTTGGCCGCGGGCCGGCAGTGATGGCTTCTTCTTCCCCCGGGTCCCCCACGAGGGATCCCGGGCTGTAGACGCCGCACCAGCTGGAGCTCTGCAGACCGCGGCTTCAGGCTGAGACTTCAGGCTGCCGGCTGCCCCGGGCCAGCAAAACGGAGCGCTCCCCTCCAGCGAGCCCCAGCGAGGGCTCACCCGCTCCACATCGAGAGTCCACGCTGCGCCCGCCGCTGAAGCCCCGGGCGCGTCTCCGGGAAAGGCCGCGCCGATCCTTGATGTTAGGCCACGGGGGAGGCGACCTGGAAAAGGTCGCCTCTCTATGGAGGAGGCGACCGAAGCGGTTTCCCCCTTACCCCCCCACACCACCCCCCACACAAAACACACGAAGGAACATTAAATACATACTTTAAAACATACTAAAAAATAAAAAAATTTGA
The DNA here is from genome assembly GCF_010909765.2 of Amblyraja radiata. NCBI lineage: Eukaryota > Metazoa > Chordata > Chondrichthyes > Rajiformes > Rajidae > Amblyraja > Amblyraja radiata. Next base: position 41,847,238 of record NC_045959.1, read on the forward strand.
AAAAAACTGACGCGCTGCTGACATGGCTGCACACAGAGGAGCGCCCCCTACAGACTCAAGTACTCAAATATCTGCTGTGGCATTATGAACCCATAATCTTTTGACTCAATAGTTGAGGAAGCCACCTGAAACTTATTTCCCCAGCGACCAGAAAATAAATACCCAAATAAATACCAAGGGAAAAATACCCATCAGAAATAAACTCAGTAGCTGCTTTCAATTTGGTGCTTACTTTATGGAGCAGTGAGTATCCATTTTAATCCAAAATTATTGGATTAGTGTGTGATCATAGCACTCTCATTATAAGCACACAATTAACATACAAGACATAGATGGGCAGGATGGTGGAATTCATTGCAACTTGTGGAAAGAATGTGATGCTGATTTCCCAGAAGTGTCGATAACTTATTATGTGTTTGTACGTCTTTCATTTGTGAAAATTAAAATGTGATGCCACATGCAGTTTACAGAATCTTTGTTGAGAATGCCAATTACTTTATTCATCTCCAGACTGTTGCCAAAGGAATAATGCCAGATTCCTAATGGGCCTGTCCCACTTAGGCGATTTTTCAGCAGACTGCCAGTGACTGTCAAGTTTCCGCCAGTCGCCTGAAAAACCAGGTGCTGGAACAGCGACTGTCAGAGTGGAACACACACACAAACACAAACACATCGTTTCCTTCACCAGCTTGTGTGAATTTTCTAGACAGCGCTCCCCCTGCTTGCCCTGTCTAAAAAATTCACAGTAGAAAGCAAAGTTGAAACCGCGATGAACAGGAAGGTTGCGTGCTGTAAAAAGACGTCTAAAGCACAGGGTATGGTAAGTCCTTTAAAAGGGGGGGGGGGGGGAGAAAGGGAGAGAATGAGTGGAGACAACTTTTAAGAAGCCAGAGATACACGGCTGTGAAGCTTGGCGGACATTTAACATTATCGGTCGGTTATCCTTGGTTTTGAAAACTACTGCTTACCTTTTTTATCCAATGAGCAAACGAAATTCACCGGTCAGCACCGGCTACGCGAACCTCCGAGAACCTTCGATCTCCTGGAAACCCACTAGGACCTCCTGGCGACCCACATACGGCTCGAGAATTCTCGCTACTCTCCATGGCGGCTTCATTCTAGTCGCCGTTAATTTTTCAACATGTTAAAAAATTCACGGCGACCATAATGAAGCCGCGACTAGTTCCCAGAAAGCAGGAAATCCTCACGACCATGAAGGCGACTCCACGGCAACCACCCGCGAAGATGTGGCGACCATGTGGCGACTGCATAGTCTCCTGCAGTCGCCTAAAAAATCACCTAAGTGGGACAGGCCATAAATTCTCTACATTGAGGCTGTTTAAAATGCACTCAATATCTCTTGACATCACAGCCGACATATTTAACGTGTAGGAAGGAACTGCACATGCTGGTTTCTACCGAAGAAAGACAAAAAGTGCTGGAGCAACTCAGCGGATCAGGCAGCATTGCTGGAGAAAAAGGAAGGGTGACCTTTCAATTCGGAACCCTTCTTCAGACTAAAAGTAGGGGGCAGGGAACTGGAGGTAAGAAAAGGCTAGAACAAAGCAGGGTCGCTAACAGACGACCAAGGAAGGATGGACTATTGTTGGAAGGGCAAGAGATGATAAAGAACAAGATCTCAACTGACAACTTGGCTTGGATCTCAACTGACAACCGTGGGACACGGTCAATGAGATAATTTATTTTGCACAACACCACTGAATCACTAAAAGGCAGATCATTCACTTTCTATGTCCACTTAGATTTGTCCAAAGATGATACAAGATTTACATTCTTTTTTTTAATCCTATATATTTAAAATGAATGCACAGAAGATGTTGGAAGAGTGTGAGATGAGTCTTTTGTGTATGGGAAGTATTTTGGGGGTTTTCTGTTAAATACAAAGAAATGACCAGAAACACCAGCATTGAGACTGAAATGTTAACTGGCTCCATATGTTGATTCCATTTAGTGTGGAGTTAAGCGAGCTAGACCCTGTAATGCCGTGTTGAAATCCATATCATTATTTTATTTTCTATGAAAATATCTATAACACTTCTAGAATATCCTGTGACCAAAATATGCCAAAGTCAAAACTGCCTTTTTATGCAACCTTTAGCTTTGGTATCAGAAACATACCTTGTAAACCAACTGAAATAGTTATATTTCTTGATAATAACCCATATAATTTACTCTGAAGTTGCATTAATTATGCACAATGGTGTATTTATTTATTTATTGAATTGTGCAGAAAGCTTATTCATTCCTCCATATCTGTAACATTCATTATACCCACTTTACATGAAGTAATGAAATTACCCTGAAGTCCTGGAAAGTTTTTTAAAATTGAATTAGTCTGGGAGTTTGTGTAACTTAGTGGGTTATTAACCTTTGTCTCTCATTTATATTTGCTCATATAAGTAGATATTTGTAACACCACCAATATGATGATAATGTTTTAATATGTTTAATAGTAAAACATGCAAATTTATTCACGACTGACTTCAGTCCTGCATTAGATTATTAAATATAGATATCTATCTATACTGCATTGCTAAATTACAGTTTGTTTTATTTGATGAAAAAAAAATAAAGTGGAGGGGGCGGATAATGACCCACACTCTAAAGATGCAGCGCAGAATGACCCCTTTATAGAGTGAATTGTCAGGCCCTCCTTTGAGAAATGAAAGGTTATCTGAAGACAAATTATTCAAAGGACACTGAAATGTGTCGTACACAGAAACATAGAAAATAGGTGCAAGAGTAGGCCATTTGGCCCTTTGAGGCAGCACGGCCATTCAATATGATCATGGCTGATCATCCAAAACCAGTACCCCGTTCCGGATTTTTCCCCAGATCCCTTGAGACCCTTAACCCTAAGAGCTAAGTCTAACTCTCTCTTGAAAACATCCAGTGAATTGGCCTCCACTGCCTTCTGTGGCAGATAATTCCACAGATTTACAACTCTCTGGGTGAAAATGTTTTTCCTCATCTCAGTCCTAAATGGCCTACCTCTTATTCTGAAACTGTGACCCCTGGTTCTGGACCCCCAACATTGGGAACATTTTTCCTGCATCTCCCCTTTCCAATCCTCTAAGAATTTTACATGTTTCTATAAGATCTCCTCTTTTCCTTCTAAATCCCAGCGAATATAAGCCCAGTAGACCTATTCTTTCATCACATGTCAGTCATCCTGGGGATTAACCTGCCAAACCTACGCTGCACTTCCTCAATAGCAATAATGTCCTTCCTCAAATTAGGACACCAAAATTGCACACAATACTCCAGGTGCGGTCTCACCTGGGCTCTTTAAGTTCACTTTATTATTTTACATTGATGCTAGACTGAATTGATTTACTATCCCCACAATAGAGAGATCTGTTTCTATATTGGTGCTCATATTATTAAAGCTTTATTTCAGACACAGGTCCATATAACACATCAAACAGTATAAGGAGATACAAAAATACATTAAAAATCGCATATTAGCCTATAAGATATACAAGCTATTGCACCAATGCTGTCTTAGCCTGCTATCTATAGCAGCTTTTCAGAGGGCTGACTAGGGCTTCAATTATGTGGTTCTCTGACTTGTCCAGGCGACACATAAAACTAAACACCAGCTGTCTTAAGAGTGCCTCACAGGTTGGCACTCTAGTGGACACAAACAATTGACTGGCACTATGCCATCTAGGGACACGAAGTAGCAACCTCATTGCATCATTGTATGCTACCTTGAGCATACTCTTTTTCTTATAATTAGACCACAATTGAGCAGTATATAACAGTGTGATGTAGGTTCTGAACAGGGAACACTTCACAGAGTCAGAGCATGTAGAAAACTTCCTTATAAGCATGTTAGCTTGAAGATAAATTTTACAGCGCTGTCGTTAGAGGTCTTTGTCATCCGTCCAGTTATCGGATATGACATGACCTAGGTATTTAATTTCCTCACACACAGCAAGAGGACTGTCTGACAAATAAAAGGTCGGAAAAGTTGATTTCCTGTCCTCAGCGCTTCGAACTATCATTATGCGGCTTTTCTTAGCGTTATACTTTATGTCATAATCAAGGCCATACTGAGAGCACACCTTCAGCATCTGCTGCAGCCCAGCACCATATGGACAGAGCAGGACCAGGTCGTCTGCATACATAAGATGATTAACAATAGTGTTGCCCACAAGAGCCAGTTTTTAACCTATTTAACTGATTTGACAATTCATCCATATAAACATTAAATAAAATAGGAGACAAAATTCCTCCTTGCCGCACTCTGTTGCTAACACAGAATGGAGCAGATACCACATTGTCCCATTTAACCTGAAACGTTTGATGGGCATACCAAAACACTAAAATTCTCACTAAGAATTTAGGGCACCTCTATCTAGCAATTTTACAAACAATTGTTCATGATTAATTCTATCAAATGCCTTGGACGCATCAATAAAACATAGAAATACAGATGAATTCAGGCTTGTGTACCTGAACACAATCTCTTTAAGAGCATAGACACAGGTCAGTTCCATGTTTTCTTTTGAACCCAAACTGATTGTCAGTAGTAAGGACATACATTTCTAGCTTAGTCAACAGTATTCTCTCCAGTACTTTAGATAAGATACTGGCTAATGCAATAGGTCGGTAATTATCAATACTGTTGAGCTTACCAGCCTTATCTTTAAGCACAGGCACTAACATTACAGACATAATAGCATTTGGCAGGACACCATGAACCAGACAACCATTAAAGCACATGGAAAGCAAAGAGCAGAGCTTATAGCTGGCATATTTTAGATGTTCTGCAGTAATGCAGTCCATACCACAGGCTTTGTTGTTATCCAACATGTTAATGGCATCATAGACATCTGCTGCCCTAACTACCATATCTACAGAGAGATCAATATGTTCATGATTGATTCTAACTGGGTTACTTTTAACACAATTAAAAAGGTTACGGTAGTGCTCACGCCAACTCTCAGCTATTTTTTCTGGGCTACTAACACCTTCAATGTCAGACGGTAGGGGTGTTTTACTGTTATTCATTACTTTGACCTCTTTCCAGAAGTTAGTAAGGTTGTTATTCTGTAGCTTCCTGGCAAGCGAGTCTGCTCTCATTGTGTTTTCATTTTTCTTAATAAAACGAAGTGCATACTTAACTCTAGAATTTGTGCATTTTTTCATATCTAGCAATACCCCCTGTCTAGGCCTACCTGCCTCTGACCAGAGTCTAAAGGCCTCTCTAGCCTCAGCGTACTGCTCAGCCACAAATTCATTCCACCCAGGTCTGATGTTGGGTAGTAACAAAGTGACCTTTTAGCCATATATTTGTCTTGTGGTCATTCTATTTTTTGCTGTTGACACAGATGGCAGAAATGCCACTTAAACCCAATTCTCTATTGCAGTCTGAAGAAGGGTCTCGACCCAAAACGTCACCCATTCCTTCTCTCCAGAGATGCTGCCTGTCCCGCTGATTTATTCAGGCTTTTTGTGTCTACCTTCGGTTTAAACCAGCATCTGCAGTTTCGTCCTACACTCTCATTCCTCATGTTGGTGTAGACCTCCTCTCTGCAACTTCATGCTTTAAAAACTTTCCCATCTGTGAAGAAATCATAGTAAAGATTGCTTGCTTGCTGAGGACATATTTGCCCATTTTCTGTTAGTTAAATCATTTTACAATTTTATTGAGGTCATGTGTGATGGATTGCTTCTACTATGACTACAAAAGCAATTTGCACCAGTCTAGACCAATTACTTTTATTTGCTATCAATAAAAACTGCAGCCAAATTTACACCTTGCATTTGACAATATTCTTTACATTCCTCAATGTCATCTCCATGGCATATTTATCGACAGGCCCGCCTGTCTTCTGACTGCAAGTCCCAAATTTGGTGCTCTCTTGAAATCACCCTGTAATGTTTGTACCACTTTAAGGGCGTGGAGCCCAAAGGGGGAGAGTACCAGAGCTGGTGAGGGGGCTGAGGGTCTGCCTCCCGTGCACTAGGAGGCGTTTAGAGGATCCGAAATTCTGAGCAGCACTCAAGCACGCTACCCTCGGGACGGCTGCTATGGAGAGGAGAAGGTTGCCCACCTCTTTGCAGAGTGTGGATTCGCAAAGAGAGTCTAGAGAGGTCTGCAAGGGTCCCTGTCACGGTTTATTCCGAACAGCTCCGTCACAGACGACTCTGATTTACCGACTGTTCCCAGGGACGCATTCAGAGACGATCATCGAGTGCTGCTGGAAGGTCATCAACTTGGTGAAAGATGCTCTTTGGTCTGCCCGAGCGTTGTTGATCACCCAGCGGAGTGAGATGTACATCGGGGAATGTTGCCGACTGGCCCGCTACAGACTGCAGGAGTACGTGCTGAGGGACGCACTGAAGCTCGGTGCAGCCAACGCCAAGGCTTGGTCGGGGAGGACCATAGTCTAGGGTCCTTCCGCTGCTGAACATGGGGGGCACGGTGTGGTGGAGACGCCCCTCAAAATAAGGGAAGGAATTCCACGCCAGTGGGCCACATGTGTGGCAAGGGTGGGGGGATACATTTGTGATTTGGGGAAACTCTATTGTATGTATGTATAGCCTCCGAGAATGTCTGATGGAGTTTTGTAAGGATCATGTGTTGTATATATATATTTCTCGAATAAAGTCTATTTTGAAATTTATTAAAAAAAGCACTCAAGCACAAAGAGGCTGAGTGGATGCTGCAGGAGGCGAGGGGATGGCACATTCTCAGGTCAATTTGTCCGTGGTCTAGGCCACTGCAGTCCCTGCAGCAACCAGGGGAACATATGTATCGGGCACCGCTGAGGGCCCCACAAGACCCACCAAGTGGGTCAGATGTGACCTGCAATGGTACGGAGCGGCAGAGCAGCAGTGCAGAACATTGACATTATTGCCAAGCCAGGCCTGCAACACCAACCCAGCGCAGCTGCCCAGACAATGGGCTGTTAAGACCAAGATAAGGTGGCGCCATACATGGCAGCCTTGCCAACAGCCTGTCACGTCCCTTTCTTCTTTTGTTGTTTTTACTTGTATCATTTAGTGTATCTTTAGGTTTCGTATTATTTATGGGTGGGGGGGCTTGGGGAAAACTATTTTTATCTCTTCCCTTGACGGAGATGCGACTTTTTCGGTATCATATCTCCGTCCGCACTGCGCCTCAACATCATGGAGCTGGCGGTCCCTTTGTTAAGGATCGACTTCGGGAGCTCCAGCCGCAGGAACTTCGACCGCCTCGATTGACGGAGCTTCGATCACCCCGATGTTGGAGCTTCGATTGCCCCAACTGCAGACGTTTCGATCGTGACATCGGAATGTGACATCGCCGAATAAACAAGATGGACATGCTGCCTGCGCTGGTGAGGACTCAGAGGGATTGCCATGAGTGCAGTGTTCTCTGTGTTTTGCAGGGATATCACGCCATGAGGACATCCTGGAGTCTGGTGCGAGTGCGGACGGCTTTCTGACTGCTCGGGCGGACAGGAACTGCAGAGAGAGTGACAGCGGTCAGTTAAACTCTGGTCATATCATGGTGAAGGAGCGTGTGTGTGGCCCTGACATTGAACTGATGGCTGTGGGTCTCCGCTTATGCTGTGTGCCCTGGGGATTCTCACACATCGTTGTGGTGGCTGTTTAAGTCCATGTTTAATCTTTATGTAGTTATGTTGCTTTTTTTTTGTACGACTGTGCGGTAAATCAAATTTCATTGTACCTCGGTACACGTGACAATAAAAGACCATTGAACCATTGAACCATTGATTGACCTGATATTTTTAAGAATATGAAACTTGAAGGGCACAAAATGGTGCCGGAAACATGGCAACTCTTTGTGAACTGCCTGGGTGGAGTCTATTGTTCTCACACTACAATTGTTGCACTTTTGTACTTAATAATGTATAGTAAGATCTGAATTGGACTCTATTCAAAGACTTTCACTGTACATGTAACCATCAAGTACCATTGAGCCATTGATCAAATTAAAGACATTCTGCAGCAAATGGCATTAGCAGATTCACAAAGGAAGTGTACACTTCATTTGGGCAAATTAGCTTTTTTTCTATGCTCTCTATATGTGAGCTTTTCCTATGCACTCTATGTATGAAATAAAAAGTTCACCCAACCAATCTGATAAACCAAGGTTGCCAATGTAACTAGGTTGAATCTGATCCGCTATTTTGTTCTGTTTCCATTATTCCCAAGGTGGAACGTCTGCTTGGGATCTGTTCTCTGTTATATTGCTATTTCTCCTGTGCTTTCTATCTGATTATCCCTACTTCCAAGATGGTGCCCAACACAGGCGACTATTTGCCTGCTCTACCCTGGTTTATTCTAGGTCCTCAAAAATGTATTTTATTAGGAGTAATTTTGCTTGAAAAAATAGGGCGACACAGTGGTGCAGCAGTAGAGTTGCTGCCCGACAGCGCCAGCGATCCTGGTTCAATGCTGACCTCGGGTGCTGTATCTATGGAGTTGGTACGTTTTCCCAGTAACTGCGTGGATTTTCTCCGGGTGTCTTGTTTCCTCCCACATTCCAAAGACATGCATGTTTGTAGGTTAATTGGCTTCTGTAAATTGTCCCTAGTGTGCAGGATGGAACCAGTGTTTGACTGATTGTTGATCGCCGTGGCCTCCGGGGGCTGAAAGGCCTGTTTCCACGGTGTATCTCTAAACTAAACTATCTCTTAGCTAAACTAAAATAAAGAAAGTAGACTGCCCATTGAATGTAGATCAGTACATCCTCCTGTACATGGTTTTCAACTCTCAATTGATTATAGAGCAGGTTCTCAGATAAGTGAATGATGCAACCCAGTAGATTATATCCATGTATCACTGTTAGATTGCCTCAGTGTATCCCAGAGGTTGAATCCCACGGCTTCAATATTATCTATTGGAGTATCCTGTTATAGTACTTGCTCTTCCTGCCCGACATGTTCTGGTTATGACAGAAACCAATGAAGGCAACACCCATGAATCAGGAAATACGTCAACCCACTAAGTGATGTGAAGGGGGAGGGGAAGTACAATGGAGGGCTGGCGTTGGGGAACTGTTGGGAGGGGGGGGGGAGAGACAAAAGGAGGAACTTTGTAACTTTGTCAGCGCCGTAGGTGGTTGCTATTTGTATACATTGTGTATACAAGCAAAGAATCTCACTGTGCTTAGTCACATGTGACAATAAAGTATTCCTATTCCATTCCTATTCCTAAGTAATATATCAAGAAATATCATAGAATACGAGCAATTCTCCAGTTCATTTATGGTCCAGTAATGGAGTGTGACAGAAGTACTGGCCTAGAACCATGACTAAGCTACACCTCCATGCAAGACTCCGGCCCTTCTTCAGCGGTGATCAATTCTATTTTTCTCTCAAATAGCACCAATAGTACTCTCTTTTTCAAATAGCACCATGTCAATGAGTGGCATTTTATTTAAGACCTAATGCCATTAACATGGTGTTAGCAGTCCTACATGTGCTGCTTCCCATGTGTGCCTTGTATGTGTTTCCTTCCCATGTGTGCCTTGTATGTGCTTCCCTCCAGATAAAATGGACATTCCATTTTCTGCTCTTTATTTTAGGGCAAGTTTAATTAACTTAATCCATGCTAACTTAATTCACATAAGCCTTTCATTGCAGAAATATTGTCTTCTCCTGATTAATTTGACAGCTAAGAAACCCGTGTTTATCTTTTGGACCAGCATTCATTTTAAGGAAATTACTTCACTTCCAAGAGTTATATGGCAGCAGTGCATATTTACGAGGGATGTGGACTTGGTGCTCATGCTGGTCCTCCCTTTGGTGGGTTCTCTTCAACATTTTTTCCATTTGAGGATTTAATTGACTTTCAGAAGAGTAAAATATTTTCTCTTTTCACATTGGCCAGATTTGCCTGCTTAATGAGAGTAAAGATATGGAGCTACAGGGAACTGTAGATGATGGTCTACAAAAGTAACTCAGTGGGTCAGGCAGTATCTCTAGTGAACATGGATATGTGATGTTTTGTGTCTGGAGCCTTCTGACAGTTATGGTAGTGGAGGGGGGGGGGGGGGGAGGAGGGGGGGGGGAGGAGGGGGGGGGGGGTGGAGTGAGAAAACTAGAAGAGGGGTGAGGCAGGACAAAGACAGACAAATGACTAGTGTGGCTGGGACACATTGGCCGGTGTGGGCAAGTTAGGTCTAAGGGCCTGTTTCCACACTGTATTACTCTATGAGTGTTAGGTGGATACATGTTTTGATGGCAGATGGTTGTACAAATGCCGGGGATGAAGTACACAAAAATGTGAGGGAAGGATCCAATTGTAGAGCCAGAGAAAAGAATACAGGGGAAAAACAAGTGTGAGACCAGATGGGGCACAAGGAAGAGAGGGGAGGAAAAAAAAGTTTGTTTGTAGGTTTGTTACCTAAAAGTGGAGAATTCAATGTTCATACCATTAGGTTGTAAGTTATGACCAAGTGGAATATGAGGTGTTGTTCCTCCAATTTGTATGTGGTCTCTCTCTGGCAATGGACAAGGCCCAGCACTGAAAGGTTAGTGAGGAAATAGAAAAGTTAAAATGGTTAGCAGCTGGGAGATCCAGCAGGCCTTGGCAGTTTGAGGACTTCTGCAATTCTGTACTTGATTACACGTGTCAGAGGTTATGGTGAGAAGGCAGGGCAATTGGGTTAGGAGGGAGAGATAGATCAGCCATGATTAAATAGCTGAGTATGGACTAAATGGCCTAATTCTACTCCTATTCCTTATGACCTTATGACTTAAGTGATCAGCAATCTTTTGTCGCCGAGTCTAGCTTGGGCTTGCCAATAGTAAAGAGGCCGTATCAGAAACACAGAATGCAGTAGATGAGGTTAGAGGACGACATGAACCTCCTTCTCAATTAGAAGCTCAGCTGAGGTCAATGGATGAATGTCCCTAGCGAGTATTCTGAGGGATAGGATATACATGCACTTACAGTAGATGGACAAGGGCTGATTAGGGATAGACAACATGGTTTTGTCTGACAAACCTGATTGTTATTTTTGAAGATATGACCAAAAAGGTTGATGAAGGCAGAGTTGTAGACATAGACATAGGAAATAGGTGCAGGAGTAGGCTATTCGGCCCTTCGAGCCTGCACCGCCATTCAATATGATCATGGCTGATCATCCAACTCAGTATCCTGTACCTGCCTTCTCTCCATACCCCCTGATACCTTTAGCCACAAGGGCCACATCTAACTCCCTCTTAAATATAGCCAATGAACTGGCCTCAACTACCTTCTGTGGCAGAGAATTCCAGAGATTCGCCACTCTCTGTGTGAAAAATGTTTTTCTCATCTCGGTCCTAAAAGATTTCCCCCTTATCCTTAAACTGTGACCCCTTGTTCTGGACTTCCCCAACATCGGGAACAATCTTCGTGCATCTAGCCTGTCCAACCCCTTAAGAATTTTGTAAATTTCTATAAGATCCCCCCTCAATCTTCTAAATTCTAGCGAGTACAAACCGAGTCTATCCAGTCTTTCTTCATATGAAAGTCCTGACATCCCAGGAATCAGTCTGGTGAACCTTCTCTGTACTCCCTCTATGGCAAGAATGTCTTTCCTCAGATTAGGAGACCAAAACTGTACGCAATACTCCAGGTGTGGTCTCACCAAGACCCTGTACAACTGCAGTAGAACCTCCCTGCTCCTATACTCAAATCCTTTTGCTATGAATGCTAACATACCATTCGCTTTCTTCACTGCCTGCTGCACCTGCATGCCTATTTTCAATGAATGGTGTACCATGACCCCCAGGTCTCGTTGCATCTCCCCCTTTCCTAATCGGCCACCATTCAGATAACATTCAGACGTTGTATTCATGGATTTAAGGAAAGATAGCTGAATGGATAGAAAATTGGCTTCATGGGAGGAAGCAGAGGGTGACGGTTGCTTTTCAGACTGGAGGCCTGTGACTAGTGATGTGCCTCAGAGTTCAATGCTGGGGCCTTTACTGTTTGTCACCTACGGTATATCAATGATTTGGAAGAGAACGTACATGGCATGATTCGCAGTTGATACAAAAGTGGGTGGTCAAGATAACATGATAATATGGAAGATATGCAAAATGTGATTTGAGCATCAACCATAATCACATAATTCAGTGGGCTTCACTAAAATATTTCATCAATTAAATGACTTGATTTGTTGCTTCAAAATAAGGTCCTCAATGAATTGCACCTGCCACATTGTATTTCCAAATTTTAAAAAGGGTTGTTGGGAGAAATCGGAAGGTCAGGCAAGATCTGTGGAGGGGAATGGACAGACGATGCCTTGGGTTGGGTCCCCTCTTCAGGCTGAAAACCCAAAACTGGACTCAAAACATCGCCTGCGATTTCCCCTCCAACGATGCTCCATGACCTGCTGAGAGCCTTCAGCAGTTTGTTTAATGGCCAAGACTGCACTCCTGTGCCTCTGTTTCTCAAATACATCATCAGCTGCTTCTGCTATGACTAGGAAAGAATAAAGCTAAAGTTACAGTCAGGTCCACCCTGATCTCACTGATTGGTGGAACGAGATGAAGAAGCTGAGTGGCTTAGTCCTCCTCGTAATTTGTATGTTCAAAGGTGTATTTGTATATCTCTATAGTGTATGCACTCTAATTTAAATCTGATAAATTCTCCTGTTAAAAGTACAATTACGTTATTCATAAATATAAGTTTTGATAAGGAATAATTTAACAAAGGATCATGTTGTTAATAACCTGTCAAGATTTTTTTTGCCTTAATTCAGAATGGACCATTTGATACTAATTAAACTATAGCTTGATCAGTTTCAGTAGCACAATGGGCGGTGTGAATAAAGCACACTGTCATTCCACAAACAAACAAAATTAGACTACAAGATGAATGCACGTAAAGGAAAGTTAGAAAAATAATTTAAAAGCTAAAAAAATCGATGCACATTTACAGTTAATATGTAACTAAGTGCTTGAAACCAACTCAAGTCAAATGCAAAATGATTAGCCACTTGTATGATCCAGCTACATATATTCTTTATCTGTGCACTGTGGACAGCTTGATTGCATCCATGTATAGTCTTTTCTTTGACTGGATAGCAAGCAAACACAAGCTTTTCACTGTAGCTCAGTACACTAAACAAATCTAAACTTTTCTTAGAATACATATTTGCGAAAAAGTTTGAAGATGATTATTCTTCCAAATACTTGGCTTCTGTTTACACTGGCCTTCTTTGCTGAAATGAGGCTTTATATTAGTTATGCCCCTTACATGGTGAACACCAGTTTTTCTAACGCAAATAGTAATCTTAATCGAGATTATAAGTGTCTCTCATTTTGAGAAATAATTTTTGCATCTTAAGTGTTTGCGTTCACTGTTGCACCTTTGCAGTTATGCATCCAGCAAGGATCATTACAGCAAATCATTACATCTATTTTTAGAGATAATTTGGCTCTTGTTTCTATGCATATCCAGTTCACTGGTCGTCTTTTCAATCAGCTTGTGTGAGATACTCTGGTGCAAATTATGACAAACGGGCAGAAAAGATTTGCACTTTGGGTCCCAGTAGAAGTTGATAGCAAATCTACAGTCTCTTTGCCAAGATTAATTCGAGATGAAAACTTCAGGTGGATAAACCCAAGATTTAAAGTCATATATTGTCAGAAATTCATTGCTTGCAAATCAAAAACGCTGGATGTCACATAGTTTTAAATCAAGATGTTGAAGAGATCAAGTTTCCGTACACGCTCAGCACATGATATGCCAGGTGAATCCTAAGAACTAGATGTGTGGTTTAAAATGATTGGCATGATTGCCAGAAGCAAGGGCTTAATATGAGGAGCAGAGCAGCAGAGATGGAATCTCATGTCAGCTGTGTGATCTTTGTCGGAAAAGGATAAGGTCTAGGCAGTTTTGAGCACTGCAAATTAGAATAACTCCTCAGGGTGGATAGAGTGACAACTGCAATAGTTTTTATTGTAAAGCAAATGGTGACAATGAAAAATAAATTCAAATTTAAGCTGAAAATTAGTTAATCGTCTTGATTGAAATTCTACAAAAATTAACAATATCCTATTTAAATATTTAATTTCAGCAATATCTGCGCAATGCTAAGGAAATGGCGAGTTCTACAAAGTTTTTTATATGGGAAATTTATATAGGATATTTAGAATTTTTTTTAAAGACAAGACTATTCAAAGAAGGGAGTTGTCACAGTTCTGCTCAACGACCCTGCATTAACCAACACCAACATTCAGGTTAAGAGGGTGTTAATTATCTTCTTGCTTGTGGAATCCATTTTGTTGTGTGATAATGACTTTAACACGTCTGCCTATTGAATTCCATTAATTGTACTCCCACCAAAACAATTAATTTCAACTCTAAGGGTCATTTTTGAGAAACACTATGAAGTCCCACATAATGTAATTTTGCTATTGTTTGGCATCAAACAAATTTATCTTAATACATTTTTGATTGCTCAAATCAATCTTTCTAAAAAACCCCACAGATTTTCACCTGAAGAAAATAGCTCAGAATAAAACTAATTCGGAATTAAAAGTTGAGATTTATAACAAACATAACAGACATAAATTATTCACATAGTACATAGCTAAGGGGTTATTTTTGACCTTACATTTTGATATTAAATATTCTGGTTTCTGGGCAAAATAAGTTTTATGCTAAATATATTGGCCAAATCTTTCAATGTTCAATAAAAAGTTCCAAACACAATGTTTAGTCTTTGCCATCCGCTGAGAATGTTTTGTATTTTGTTTTTTTTATATTCCTGGAATTATCATGTTTATAGTATTTCTGCCAATTAAAAACAGATACTGTAACCCTATTTCACTTCTCATTTTCATAGGCATATTTTTTTATGGAGGCATTCTTATCAGCTGTGATAAAATCAAAATTTGATGAGAGATACCAAATTGTACATTAATTAATACAATATATTTATTAATTATTTGGAGGTGTTATTGTAGGCTTAACATTCTATCGCATGGATTAAAGTTACATTCTAAAGTGCAAATTATATTATGTGTAAAGACGTGAATCACTTCATTGAAAGACATACATAATTTAAATGACCTTACGCTTATCTTTTTGAAGCTTAACAGTTTGCCGTATCTTAAAGAATATTCTATGGTAATAAACTTGCACCTGAAGCCTAATTGAGATAATATTGAATAACTAATGAACTGGGGACCGTTTCTGAAATCATTTCTTCCATAGAGGTTAGCAAATCCCTAACCAATACATATTTAATAGGATTAAGCATTACTTAACTGATCTAGACACTTTGTAAAACAAACCATGGTGTTCCTTTGTTGTGTCTATTTGCTGTCATCTCAACTGAACACTGCCAATAAATATCAAATGTTGGATTATCCACTCTTTCACCTACCTGTAAGGCAGATAGAATATCAATCGTGCTCATTCTCCAGAATCAACCCTTTGAAAATATTCACATCAGTTTTGCATAATTTCAAAAAGATTAAAATTTTCAAGTTAGAATCTTGGAGAAAATGGCTGAGGAAATATTATCTGCATTGCTGGGTACCTGTAATTTTTCTAATATTCTACAGTACAATGTTTAAAGCATTTCTTACAAAAATGAAATGCAGAACAATACATGCTGTTTTGTGGATAAAATGAATCTAATACCAAAGATTAAGTATTCCTTCTTCCTGGATTTCCTAAGGCAGTAATTCAAAACAGACAAATTTGAATCTTCATATACCTTATTAAAATTGTAGCTGGGAAAAGTACGGTACAGCTTGTGTAAAAATTCAATTTGGATATTCCTTTTTAATTTTAAATAGCTCAGTGATGCATTCCTGTCATCCAATGAAGTGCTTTACAAAAGCTGGCAGGATGGCTCATTGCTTTTAAATCCAGCCTTGGTAAAACAATCAGAAAACAGCGCCAAACCTTTAAAATTAATGATCAAATTGAATCCGTAGAATTGAATGTAAGTATTGACAGACACCAATCAGTATTTTATATCAGTTTAGTTATGTTCTTGATCACAAACCTATAATTGCTGGAGCCATTTTCGTACTTGTTCACGTAATAAATATCTCCACAGAATCATAGACGATTTATGACAGAGAAGGGAGTACGTTCAGCCCATCGTAACCATGCTGGTCAGAAAAGAGATGTCAAATAATCCTGTCTTCCACTACTGGTTCATAGATCTACAAGTATATGGGTCTTCAGTATGCAGGAAGGAACTACAGATGCTGGTTTACACCGAAGATAGACACAAAATGCTGGAGCAACTCAGCGGGACAGGCAGCCTCTCTGGAGAGAAGGAATAAAGAAGGATCTCAAACCGAAATGTCACCATTCCTTCTCTCCAGATATGCTGCCCGTCCCGCTGAGTTACTCCAGCATTTTGTGTCTATCTTCTGTAAACTACCCAAGGTCCTTTGTTTTGTTCTGCGGTGGTGGAGAGACTGAAGGAAAAGCCTTTATGCACAAATTATGTTGATCTACAAGTATGCATACAGGCACTTTTTAAATATGATGTATTAAATGTGTATTTCCCCAGCCACTTTCTTCCAGGCAATGAGTGTCAGACACTTATCTACCTTTGCCTGAAATACAAATTCCACATTTCCCCTCTCGTCATTCAACCAGTAACGTTCAATCCATTTCCCATGGCTTTTGGCCCCCTCAGCTAAGATAAATAGTCCTTTCTAATTATTCTGTCTATGGCCCTCATTTTTATACCCACACCATCTACCATAAAAGATAAGTGTTTTAAGTTTTGTTTGTTTAATGTGTATTGCTAAGCATAAGCATATAACAGTAAGCGCAATAGCATTCGTTTCTAAGAATACTGCCTAGAATACTGCCTTAGAAGATAGTTTCTCTAACCATTTGTTTATATTTAAGTTTACATTACCGTAGGTAATTACCCCAACCTGGTTTCTTTTTATAATAATCTATCGTTATCACCTTAATCATTCATAATCCCAAGCACTGAAATTATGGTTAAATCCATATTTTATGCATATTCTATATTCCTTTGGGATAATTTTGTCTTCAGCAATAGTATATAGGAGGCAACATCAGATCACATTGCTGTTAATATATATTTCCACTAATTAAAAAAAAAATAGGCAGAAAATTATTTCAACCAGTTAACCTGAAATTGTTCGAATTCCCCATTCTCCACTGATAAACACAAATCTATATAGTGTTGGAATGGAAAACAAATTGTGTTAAAAACACACATATTTCCCTTCATCTATTAACTCTGTCCATGTTGATATCAATTAATGGATAAATGCTGATTTATGAGGATGGTGCAGATTTACGAGAATGTTGCCATGACTTGAGGGCCTGATCTATAGGGAGAGATTGGGGAGGATAGGACCTTATTCCTTGGAGAGGTTATAGGGTAATATTACAAAATCATGAGGGGAATTGATAGGGTGAATGTGCAAAGTCTTTTACAGAAGGTATGGGAATCAAGAACCAGAATTAATAGGTTTAAGGTGAGAGGGGAAAGATTTAACAGGAACCTGAGGAGCAACTTTTTCACGCAGAGGGTGGTGGGTAGATGGAATGAGTTGCCAGAGGAGGTACATTAACAACCTTTCAAAAGACACTTGGACAGGTACATGATAGGAAAGGTTTAGAGAGATGTGGACCAAATGCTGGCAGGTGGGACTAGCTTGGATGGGGCACTTTGGTTGGCTGGGCTGAAGAGTCTGTTTCCATGCATTATGACTCTATGACAGATGTTAACAATTCAAGACCATTTTCTCCTGCATATGTAAATGACAAATTGACAAATTATTTTGTTTTATTTCTAAAATATGTGGAATTCACATTTCAATTGTCAAAACAACAATCTGCAAATAATTAGAAAATCTCAGCATTTATGGAGTTGAATAAAAAATAGATTATATGCTGATTTGTATACAAAGCAGATCATCTGAAAATAGTTTGTGCAACAGTTCTCAGTGGAATAGAAGGGTCTCGACCCGACACGTCACCCACTCCTTCTCTCCCGAGATGCTGCCTGTCCCACTCCATTAATCCAGAGCTTTGTGTCTATCTTTCTTATCCAAGAGAATACTAGATGCATTGTAACATTTCGATTTAAATTATGTCAATTGATAAGATGTTCACACAATCAAATAAGTTCTGATACAACATCGCTAACTAAGAACAATATTGTCTGATCAATATTATCAACAGTACACAACATTGGAGAATAATTAAGAATCACCAGGAATTCTAAGAAAATAAGGAACAATCTCAACGATTTCAAGTGTTGGCTTGGATATAAACAATTCTCTGAAAACTATCTGTGAAAGTCAAACAATAGAAATAGTATAGGAATAGAAAGTACACTCTTTGATAAAGTGAAAATACACAGTTTTCAAGATAAGGCACCTGATAAATTATACATTGCTCGTTCATTTTCATTATGGTACATCAATTCACTCTTGGTACAAATATTGCTTGGCTCAAATATTTTCAACACCCTGAATGATGGAAGTATTCAATAACGTCGGGAAGAGGAGGACACACATTCCTCTCCTGCTTGCCCCCATTCATTGATCATGATCTACCCATTCTTGGCCTCAACTCTGCTATTTTGTCCTACCTATTTTGTAGCTCTAGGATGGTGGCAAAGGCCATGTGGGGGAAGGACCACAGTCAGCTACTAGACTTTGAGAGGATGCATCCGGTGGATAATCCCCTTAAACAACAGGTTAATTCTAAGCAGCTATGATGCTATATACAAAAAAAATGTGCTAACACTAATATATACAGAACTGTGCAACACTGAGTATATAACCTGATGGACAGTTAGAATGTAAAGATCTTTGCACTATGTTCTTCTTTTGAATATATTTTTCCTTAAAAATAAAGTATTTTTCAAATAAAAATAACTTGCACTTCTTGCTGGTATATTCATATTGCCAACATGGCTGATTTAATATGGTGAGTTTTTATGCTGCCTGCAAGCCTAATTTCTAGTGGTGCTCGAGACTTTTAATGTGCACAGAAGCTTTCTTGAACATTTTTATCTTCACCAAAAACATAAACTGTATTTAAAAGTTTGCACAGCTCTGTCTTGCATTCTCTATTTATTTCAACTGTAGTACATGGATGAATTCCAGTTCTATGTGTAACCACACGTATACAGAACATTTCATGACTGGAAAATTACATGTACTTTCAAGACATTATAAAATTACTGCCTGCCCGTACCATGTTAAAACTACTGATGTTAATCAGGCAGTGAATGAATAAATGCACCAGTGCATGTTTGTTCAGTTATATCTACAAATAATCTATCCTTAGCATAACGGAGACCATATTTTACACATTTTATTTTATTTCTTAAAAAACTAGTTACAAAATTATTACATTTTTATATCTCTGGAAATGTTTCAAAATGACTGACAGGAAAGTTTGTTGAAGTTGTTCCAACTTATTTAAAAGCTTTTTGTTTGCAGATTCAGTAAAACAGCTGATATTCTAAAATTCATTTCAGCAGCAACTGATTCATACTTCTGGGGGAGCTGTTGGATTAATTCTACCAATTCTAAGTGAACAGTCCACTAGGACAAGGGCTATCAAGCTATCCTGTATTTGTCTGAAAGCTTGTTCAATCCTTGTTGTTAATTAAGCAAGTTTTCTTGAGGTTACTATGAGATTATTACTAAACCAACAGTATATTCTCACCAGAAAGCTCACATACACATAGTGAATAATTAAAGCCAATGGATAGAATACCATTTAACATGCCACAAATTTAATACAATTTTTGGTAAGAATTTATTAATCGACATTAAAATTCAAAAAAATATCAGCGTTAAATCAGTATGTGTTTAGGCAGACCAAGCAGTTGCTGCAGTATATATACATTAATAGCTTCCACAATTTTTGATGCCATGGATTCATAATGATCTTGACATTATTTTTCCTAAATGAAAGCAGATGTTTGGCGAGGTAGTTTATTCATTCCCAGATTACGTAAAACCAGAAGGGAGAATGGTGTCTAGTGGCGTCTCTCAACAATCTGTGATTAAACTCTTGGCTTGGTTTGCTGCTAATGTGTATCAGGTTTTAAAAGCAAACTGAAAAAAATAACTTCTGTTAAGGGACATTTCTTGGGGTGCCACAGGTAGTGTTTCTGTTCCAGAGTGATATCCACGAGTCGTGCCGATAGCCACAATGGTGGAGCAGATAATAATGCCCGGAAGTAAACAGAATAGGTAATTTGTGCCACTCATAAGTGTGTGATGGAAGTTTGACTTTAATGCTGCCATTTTGTGGGTCAGTAGTCTGGCTAATATCTTCCATTATCCTTCCACAGCTGAGCTCACTGAAAGCAGCATTAAGACTTGCCAATCAGTGCTATTTAAAGGAATTAACACGATTTCGCAAGTGCCTGGTTACATTTTGATCATTTTAAACTTGGTAAATTCTGGACTGAATTGCACTGACAGGTATTGAAGCATTTCGTTCTGGCTCCAAGTCTTCTACACAACACTCTTGCTCCCAAACAGGGATCCACGAGGAGACCTCTCTCTTAGCTAGGGAAGTTAATTGGGAGAATGAGCAGAGGGGACACAGATGGAAGAGAAAGATCTATCCACAGAGCAAGAACCATTCTCTTACAGTTAACAGTGTGAGAAACATCTGCTTATCACAAAAGATCAAGTCAAGTCAAGTCAAGTCAAGTTTATTTGTCACATACACATACGAGATGTGCAGTGAAATGAAAGTGGCAATGCTCGCGGACTTTTGTGCAAAAGACAAACAACCAAACAACCAAACAAACTATAAACACAATCATAACACACATATTCTTTTACATAATAAATAATGGAAGGAAAAACGTTCAGTAGAGTTAGTCCCTGGTGAGATAGGCGTTTACAGTCCGAATGGCCTCTGGGAAGAAACTCCTTCTCAACCTCTCCGTTCTCACCGCATGGCAACGGAGGCGTTTGCCTGACCGTAGCAGCTGGAACAGTCCGTTGCAGGGGTGGAAGGGGTCTCTCATGATATTGTTGGCTCTGGAGTTGCACCTCCTGATGTATAGTTCCTGCAGGGGGGCAAGTGAAGTTCCCATAGTGCGTTCGGCCGAACGCACTACTCTCTGCAGAGCCTTCTTGTCCTTGGCAGAGCAATTCCCAAACCAGATGGTAATGTTCCCGAACAAGCTTTCCACCGCCGCTGCGTAAAAGCACTGGAGGATCCTCGGAGACACTCTGAATTTCCTCAATTGCCTGAGGTGGTAAAGGCGCTGCCTTGCCTTACTCACGAGTGCTGAGGCGTGTGATGCCCATGTCATATCCTCGGAGATGTGGACTCCCAGATATTTAAAACAGTTCACCCTATCCACAGGATCCCCATTTATCCTCAATGGAGTGTACGTCCTCGGATGATGTGCCCTCCTAAAGTCCATGATCAGCTCCTTCGTTTTTTTGATGTTCAAGAGGAGGCTGTTATCCTGGCACCAGAGTGCTAGACCAGCCACCTCCTCCCGGTAGGCCTTCTCGTCGTTGTCTGAGATCAGGCCCACCACCACAGTGTCATCAGCAAACTTAATTAATGAGTTGGAGCTGAACCTAGCCACACAGTCATGTGTGTACAGGGAGTACAATAGGGGGCTGAGGACGCAACCCTGGGGCGATCCTGTGCTCAGGGTGAGGGACTTCGATGTATTCCCTCCCATCTTGACTACCTGGGGCCTGGCGGTGAGAAAGTCCACGACCCAGGCACACAGGGAGGTGTTGAGCCCCAATTCCATTAGCTTCCCGGCCAGTCTGGTGGGGACTATCGTGTTGAAGGCTGAACTGTAGTCTATGAACAGCATCCTCACGTAGCCCCTCTTCTGGCTGTCCAGATGGGAGAGAGCGGTGTGCAAGACCTGGGAGACCGCATCGTCCGTGGATCTGTTCGGACGGTATGCGAACTGCAACGGGTCCATGTTCCGAGGGAGGAAGGCGCAGATGTATTTCTTCACCAGCCTCTCAAAGCATTTCATGACTACCGAGGTAAGGGCCACCGGACGGTAGTCATTCAGACAGGCTGGGAAGGCATTTTTTGGTACCGGTACAATGATGGATTTTTTGAAGCAGGCATGGACCACGGACTTGTCCAGGGAGAGGTTGAATAATGTAGTGAGCACTGGAGCTAGCTGCGTAGCACAGGACTTCAGTACTCGCCCCGAGATGCCATCGGGGCCTGCAGCTTTTCTCGTGTCCTCATCTATAGTCACCTTTGCCACAGTTGTAACTGCAACTGCAAAGCAGGGCAAGAATTGCATTTGCATTGGTTGACAAGTTAAAATCTTGCATACATTGAGTTTCTTTCAAACTGAAACTACAGATGTTGGCATTATGTAGAAGGATCTCAACCTGAAATGTCACCCATTCCTTCTATCCAGAGATGCTGCCTGTCCCGCTGAATTACTCCAGCATTTTGTGTCTAAACACCATCAGTTTAGTTGAGTTTAGTTTAGTTTAGTTTATTGTCACGTGTACTGAAGTACAGTTAAAAGCTTTTTTGTTGCATGCTATCTGGTCAGTGGAAAGACTGCACATGATTACAATCAAGCTGTCCATAATGTACAGATACAGGATATACTGAATAACGTGTCGTGCAAGATAAAGTCCAGTAAATTCCAATTAAAAATAGCCCAGGGGTCTCCAATGAGGTGGATGGTAGGTCAAGACCATTCTCTAGTTGGTAATAGGATGGTTGTTGCCTGATAACAGCTGGGAAGAAATTGTCCCTGAATTTGGGATCTGTCGACAATTATTGCCTTCGAGAGGACACAGATGTCTCTAATCAAAGAGATCTGACTATATTTAATTCTCTTTTGCCAGGCAACAGCAGCTAGATGAAGCATAGTGCTTTGAGGATTATAGGCATTCTCATGGTTTAGGGCACATTGTCTGTGGGCTGGACTCTGTCATTCTCTTCTCTTCTCTTCATGAGCAGCATCAGTGGGGACTGATTGGAGTGACAGGACTATTGAAGAAAGGCAACAGTGTGAGGATGAGTTATTTTATCCAGAGGGTGGCAGACTGAGCTTCTGGTGCAGTATCCATTAAAGATGGATTCACTGACTTTTGCCACGTATTATTGACCTCATGGTATTGCACCTGTGACCTCTGGGACCAATATGTTGTCCCATTGCCCTTGACTATTCAAAGAGATATCTGGTCACCTGGAGAAAAGCCACATCCCCATTACTCTCCACCCTCACCATCACAATTTACTCTCCCGAATTACCTCATTATTACATCTTTTTAATGACAGAGCAAATTTCAAAATGACTCCCATTGTCTGCTGTAATGCACCTCTCTTGAAGGCATGGGTAGTCCATAAGTAATGCATGCACAAAAACAGAATCAATATATCAGATTAATGAACATGAAATATTAACTTGCTTTCTCTCTCTGCAAATGCTGCCTGACCTGCTGAGTACTTCCAGCATTTTCAATTTTATTTTAAAGTCTCAGCATCTGAATTATTTCTTGCATTCAGCTTTGACTGGAACTAATTAGGCACAACATCAGACCCCCCCCCCCCCCCCCCCCTGCTGCAATGTGTAGCCATTCCAGCAGTGTGGTCAACACTAGTTGCACACTGCAACTGTGAAAATTAAATCAGAAGGTAGCACAGAAATGGCTTAATGTGTGCAATGGAGCCAGAAAATGGACATTAATTTTACATTGCATAATTTGTCCCTGTTTTAAAGGATGGTAGAGTGCATGTGTTACTGTGATTTGGGTTCAAACTCGAATCTTAAAATAAGTAAAATAGGACGAGGAAGAGCGGAAAGGGAGCTGCAATAATTATAGCAGTAATGCGAAAAGCATGCAAGGCCCCTTTAAATGCCAAACAAATACCAATCTGTGTAGCAGTTCTTCTAAGCAAATACGTAAAGAAAATGTTCTTAAATTAAGAGGAAAAGTAACCAGATGTCCAAATATTCTTCTGAAAGTTGCTTTGATTCCTATTTGGCAAACCTTCTGAAATCTGGTAGACATAATTTGCAAGAAGTCTTTTTCCGCTGGATTTCCATAATTTCATACATATTTTATACCCCCAGCATTGCATATTATAAGTATGTGGTAGTCAGAATCAATTTTACTATTCTATGAAAAGAAAATTGCATTTGTATTATAAATTATTCTATTACTGCATTGCTAATGAGAAGCATTAGAAAATTTAAAATAAATCTTACAGCTTATAAATATATCAAAGGAGATATTGGTAAGATATTAATATTATGTGTAACTGTTAAGTGCTATGGGATGGATAATATTATTCTGACTTATTAAGCATATTACAATACTGTTTGTTGAACATGTTTAATCATCTTTTTATATTTCAAGAGAACCATACTTAATTATTTCTGAAATTAGAATTTTGGTGTCTTTCAAGTAACCTTCCCTTTAAAAGCTTTGAAATTTTTGAAAAGAAAATAAAGCAGCTTAAACTGCACTTTCACCATTTTATTTTTCCTTAAGGAGTTAATGATCACGCTGTTCAAAAGGATAATGTAGCACTCCATAAGCAATCGTTCTTGCAATTATCTGACAGTGCAGTTAATCATCACCTTGAGTTCATAGCCTTTTGATACTCAGGAATCAATGTGCTAGGTTATAATTAAATGAATACAAACTGTTCGACACATAGCTAACTAAAAATGTAGGACAGCCCTGTTTAGCTGGAAACTAAATGCAGACAAGTTTGGGCAAAGTTGTCATTATGTCTGACCTCAGCTCAACCAAATCAAAGCAATAATGACAAGACAGCCTAAGTATCCAGCAGTTCAATTCTGTATCATTTGTCATTAAAACCATCACAAAGCAAGAGTCTGTGTCTCAGTGTGTTACATAAAAATCCAGGTTTCAGCAGAGTTTTATTCGAAACAAATGGTTTCACTTAATATTTTGTTTCTGAGAAATTAATTTATTTATTGACTTTGATTGCCTTCTTATTAAATCTCTGACTAAACAAAAGTCAGTAATTAAGCTGGCCTTCAATTTCCAGTCGCACTGCTAGCCTGGAATTAATTTTGTTGCATTTAGGACAGACGGCAAAAGCTTTAAAGTGCCATGTCATTAACAAAGTGGCATGTTATTTTCCACAAAGAACAGATATTCTGATATTCATTTTCATACTGCCTAGCTGGTTAGGCTCATGGGATATTATCTTATTCAGAAAGGACCTTTCAAGGTTGAATAAAAGAAATGGTGCAATGTCCCAGGGAGAAGGAAGTGATCATCATTTTCACCTTCAACTCTTCTTTGATGTGGCAGAGTCAATTTTTAATCAGCAGTCATCAGACTGAGCTTCTTTTTACTTACAAAGTCCTATTACTCTGCCACTTTCTGGAAGGAGGTGATAAGGACAATATTCTTCTTCTTCTTCTTCTTCACACAGCCCTGCATATGATGAGTCCCTTTGGAGAGGCTTGATAAAAATGACTGAGCATATAAGGATAAAGGTCACCTCCCTTCTAGGCTTAAAGTTCAAAATATCACCTGGTATGGAATGAAAGTCTTACGCTGCACCCTAGTTCATTACAATTCTGAAATTACCACTTTCATGAGCTACTTACACATCTGTGCAATGAAACAGAAAATTAAAGGTCTCGGTATCAGTGAGTGAGAACAATGAACAATTGCTCGCCAAAAAAAAACTTCTGTCCATTTAGGGCATTTTTCTTTGACACAGAAACGGTGCAAAATAAGTCAGAAAGTAAATTCCTGTGAACTTCAAACCATTTGTTGTAGTTGAGGGTCTAAATTGATTGCTGAAATGGATTTACTTTCTGTGAATTACACCATGAAATTATGTTACCGGCTCTTGCCATTCGCATTTCTTGGCAGGGGTTATAATCTCAATTAGAGCATCAGTCCTTTGGGTAAGAGGATGCAAACTGCTGCTGAAATGCATTTTGAGCAACCACATCCAAGATGACAGGCTAGTTATTATAGGACAAAGCAATGTCATGTGAATTTCAATATGGACAAAAAAAAAAATCAATTTCCCTCATGCGAATGGGGACAAAAACACTCTGTAGCTTCCTGCTTGACAATTAAATAGCAATGACTGTGGGTTTTTGCAGCTATTTGATTGTAATGTTAACCAATTGCTGACGGTGTTACAAAACTAGTGGCTTGGTGAATAATTATGGTGAGCTTCCATAAAGCTGTTGCTAATGTATCTCTCAACAATTACTCTGAAAATGCCACAGCGGAAAAAAAATTGCTCAGGGGCAATCAAGAACCACCACATGTGAGAAAAAATAAAAAGAAGAAAATGCGTTTGCAAATCAGTAGTAAGTTCTTTGTGAACAGAAGCTCTCGTGTCCAAACTCCACAAAGGAAGGCTTTATTTATAAATGATTGAATAATGACACGTTGGATATTGGCTTCACTCTATTTGGTCAGGGTCTCTAAAATTATGCAGGCCATTTTTTGGCAGCCTTTCAGTAATCCAGATTGCTGGTTGACAGTGTGCAGTTAGTTTTGAAATGGACAATGTCCAAACATTGTCTCTATTTCTATTAGACAACTGCACGTGAACAGGAGCTGGCACCACATCACACATTGGGCATGCAGCAGAAAATGGGATGGAATCGTTCACTTTCAGAGAACTTTTCTTAATTTATGATTTACCCTTTTCTTAAGGGAATACAGGTTTGAAGAGCAAATTCTCATGACACTTAACTGTCTAGTTAAAGCCATGTGTGTTAACTTCCTACATGAAAAATTATAACTGTCCTGAAAATGTTTTACATAGCTTGCAACATTATAAATGAATCAGAACATAGCAAAAAAAGAGAAACAAAATTAACTTATTTTTTTCTGCAACTACAGTGCCTTTTCCATCTCTATTTGCCCCAACACATCATTCTATTGTTCATCTGTCCTGTAAGTGTCAAAAGCCAGTACTGGTAGGCTTGAATAAATTAATCTAAATGGATGTTTAAGAGCAGGTTGCACCAGGCCACATGAATTTTGATATGTTTAAGGTATAGAAGTGTGAACATGCACACCACCAGATTCAGGGACAGTTTCTTCCCAGCTGTTATTAGGCAACGGAATCATCCTACCACAACTAGAGAGCAGTGCTGAACTACTATCTACCTCTTTGATGTCGTTTGGACTAGACTTGACCGGACTTTGCTGGGTTTACCTTGCACTAAATGTTATTCCCTTATCATGTAAGTATACACTCCAAATAGATTGATTGTAATTATGTATTGGTTTTATGCTGACTGGCTAGCACTGTACCTCGATACATGTGGCAATAAACTAAACTGAACCGAACTGATTTTTGTACCAAATGCTGCTGTTACATTTTCAGTGCCTTTGATTAAGGTGATTTCATTGAGAAGCTCTACCCCTGTTACTTGCCTTAATGACCAGCAGCACAATAAAGTCAACTGATACGTTACATTGTTGACAGGCTTGAGATGTTGCTGTTGTGGGGTGTAATCAGGTGTGCGTTAACAACGAACTAAGTTCCTTAGGTAAAGCTGGAGTGATGATAGGCAGAAATATCAATGAGCTTTAGAAATATTAATGGATTCCGCCGTTTGGCCCTCCTATGGAAAGAACAGAGATAATTCATAGACAGGACGGTAACATCAAGGCCCAGGATAGGGCACAGAAGAGAGGAACAATAGAATATAGAACAATACAACACAGGATAGACACATAAAGCCGGCAGGGCGCTGCAGCCATGAGTGGGCCGGTGCCTGGGAGCATAGCCGACGTCCATGAGGCCAAGGAGCAGGCCCTCAACTCCAGCTACAGCCGCAACTTTAAAGACCTGCGGGACTAGGACCCGTGGAAGGTGAGCGGGAGATGGAGGGAGGGAGAAGGTGAAAGGGAGGGAGGGAGGAGAGGAAGAGGAGAATGGGGAGGGAGGGAGGGAGAAGGAGAGATGGGAGGGGGAAGAGAGGGATGGAGGGAGGGGAGAAGGTGAGGGGGAGGGGGGAGGAGGGGGAGAAGGAGAGTGGGGAGGGAGGGAGGAGATTGAGGGAGGGAGTAGAGGGAGAAGGACATATATCCCACCAAGTCCATGCCGACCAGCAATCCCCGCACACTAACACCATCCATGTTCACCAGAGATGGTACCTGACCCACTGAGTTACTCCAGAATTTTGTGTCTTTCTTTGGTATAAACCAGCATCCACGGTTCCTTGTTATTATTACTAGACTGGTGTTGCAGATTGCAACCTTAACGTGGTCCACCCTGTTTCAACGAATGCAATCAAACCCAACATGCACAAACAAGACCAAATAGACAATAGACATTGGTGATTGGCAGTTTAAGAATAAGGGGCATGCCATTTAGGACTGAGATGAGGAAAACAACCCACAGAGTTATGAATCTGTGGAATTTTATGTCACAGAAGGCAGTGGAGGCTAATTCACTGGATATTTTCAAGAGAGTTAGATATAGCTCTTGGGGCTAACGGAATCAAAGGATATGGGGAGAAAGTAGGAACAAGGTACTGATTCTGGATGTTCAGCCACGATCATATTGGCAGTGCTGGCTCGAAGGGCTGAATAGCTTACTCCTGCACCTATTTTCTATGTTTCTATATTTCATTAGTGGCTCTAGCTATGTTGTTTGCCTCAGTGATCAGAGTCACAAAATAGGCTGTACCAGACACCAGTAAGTCTCACCACAATCTTCTGCTGGGTCTTGATTCCTCTCTAGGTATGTCCTTCTCTTGCCTGCTTCAAGTATCAGGCCTTGCGAAACTCTATTCCCCACTGGCCTCACATCCTGCACGCACCAGCTTTTGGTTACACACTCGCCCCATTTCTCTCTCACCTATGTGTTCCAAATGTTCTCAGGTTGAGGATCAGCAAAAAACCTGAATACACCAGACCCCATTACATCATCAATTAGATTCACCAGTCCTCTGCCGACATCATCCTGCCACTGTTATCCACTCACTCCAGCTCCAGGTTCTACAGGACCAATGCTGGGAATCTACAAAGAGATAGGCATGGAACAAGTCAGACCAAAGGAGAGGCTTTTACAGGAAAGGAGATGGTCATGGAGTGTGCAGCGGTAGAGTTGCTGCCTGACAGCAAAATGCAGCACTGGAGACCTGGGTTCAATCCGAGATCTTCGGTTTCCTCCCGCACTCCAAAGACGTACAGGTTTGTAGGTTAATTGGCCTGATAAATGTAAAAATAGTCCAGTATAAAATTGTCCACCTTCCAGTATGGTCCCTGGTGGACTCTTCGGAAGGTATAAGGTACAAGGCTTTTTTGTTTCCAAGCATTGTCACGTGGCAGGTGTAGCAATGTAATAGCACGATTATGATTATTTTATCCACTATTGTCTGTATGTAGAACTTAATAACTTATATTGATAGGTTGTGATTTTGAGAAATTAAGCAACAGGTTTTCCCATCTCAGGATGTGAGGAGGGAGAGTGGGGGAGGGGAGGGGGGGTGGGGTAGAGGGAGAGGAGAGGGGAGCGGGGGAGGTAGGGAGTGGGGGATAGAGTGAGAGGAGGGCAGTGGGGGAGGTGATGAGTGTGGGAGGAAGGGGATAGAGGGGGTAAGGAGGAGAGAGGTGTTCTGAGAGAAGGAGTGACTGAGGGTAAGGGAAAGGAGAGGGAGGGAGAGGTGAGGAAGGGTGTGGGAGGGGAGGAGGAGAGGGGAAAGAAGAGGGAGAGTGAAGTGGAGGGGGAGGGAGTGCTGGGGGATGAGGCAGAATGGAGGAGGATAGGGGTAGGAAGAGGGATGGCGAGGTAATGGAGGAGGGTAGGGGGAAGAGAGAGGAGGAGAGGGAGGAGGTGAGGGGAGGAAGTAGAGGAGGATTAGTGGGAGGTTGGGAGAGGGAGGGGAATAGGGGACCGACGAGGGAGAGTGAGATGCGTTCACCTTGATCTTATATTTTACAAATTATTGCCATTTTATACTTTAAAAACGTCGCAGTCACGCTCCCATTTGCCGGCCATGCCTGCGCAGTTGGGGGAGGGTTGTTGTGGCTCGCGTCACAACGGGAACCCGTCAGCCCCACCTGCGCAGTTGGGGGCTATGGGTGAGTGGTGGAATATTGCGGGTCTGCACTTGGTCTATCATTAGTCGTTTATAAATACGTGAAATAACATTGTTATGTGCTATTAAAGTTGCCAGGGGTAAACGGGACGATTAAGGTTGGGAACCCCTGGTTGAGTGTGAACTAAATTGTGGTTCAAAGTAAAAATACATCTGGCACTCGTTCACAATTGAGGTCTGCCTTCCCATATAACAAATGCACAACTGGTTTCATTAACAGTTAACATTATTCCACAACAGATCTCCACAAGGAGGCTGATGATTTTTTTTTAACCTACGTGTGTAAGCAAAATATTTACCACATTTAATGTCTGTCAAATATTAAGGCAAATGCTTTGGATCAGGAGACTGATTAAGGATTAATTATTTTGCATAAACAATTTTTATAGACGTCAGATATTTTTTAAATTGTAGCTTCAACATGATGTGAAGCAAAATTCAACTCTTTCCTCCTTGCCCTGACCTCACGTTCCCTCTCTACTCTGTCAATGCTGTGGGAGTAGAAGGAATGAAGGAGCTGGCATGGTTAGGGTCCCAGTTCCTCACCTGACTGCTAACTAGAGTTCAACTTCTTGTCTAACCAGCCAGCAAGTTTAGACACCTACTGGGATCTCTCTCTCCAGGAAGCAAGTCGCTTACCTGCCCAAACATCATTATCCTTGAAGGCAGAACAGTGGCGTAGCTGGCAGAGCCACTGCCTCTGAAGACCCAGGTTTGATCCTGATCTTGGTTGCTGTCTGTGTGGAGTTTGCACATTTACCCTGCTACTGCGTGTGTTTTCTCTGGGTGCTCCAGCTTCCCCACACCATTACAAAGACATGTGGGTATGTAGGTTAATTGACCTCTGTAAATTTCCTCTAGTGTGCAGAGAGTGTATGCGGAAGTCAGATAGTCAGTCACAAGTTCAACTAGTGTCAATGGACAATCGGTGTTCAAAGGACCTGTTTCTATGCTGTATTTTTCAATCGATCAATAAATCGATTAAGAAGTCATCTGTCCCTCTAAATATTCAGCCTCCTCTTTTGACTCTATGGTTTTGTCAAAGCACCATTAGATATTTGTAACCAGGCACCGTGAGACTCCCAGATCAGTTGGATACTCAAAGGATAGATTTAATGAATGCCAATTCCAGATGGAATGAGGTAAACAGCAGGCAGATGCTGTCTTCCTCCTCCCTGGAAGAAAGAATCATCTGTACTCATCATCATTCAATTAAAGATAGACAATGAAAGCTGGAGTAACTCAGTGGGTCAGGCAGCATCTCTTGAGAAAAGGAATAAGTGACGTTTCGGGCCGAGACCCTTCTTCAGACTGAAAGTCAGGGGAACTCTCCGATGAGAGTTCTGCAAGTGTGCCTACTTTGGAGAAGTTCTCCTCCTCTCTCTGATGAGAGTTCTACAATGCTGTCTGACCCATTGAGTTACTCTAGCTTTCTGTGACTATCTTCGGTTTAAACCAGCATCTGCAGTTCCTTCCTACACATTGTTCAATTAAATGTATGTTAATAGTTCTTTGCGAATGAAAAATATCTTTCATGTGGACTGGAAGTGTTTGCATGTGTTCGTTGAGGGTTTCCCCCACACACTCACATTTAAATGTATCAATCGATTACTGGCATGAGGCGAGACAGAGAATAAACGTGTTTGATGTTACAGCTTTGTGACAGATTCTGATTTGTTTTCCTCCTTGGCTGTATTAGTTAAACAGAACCTGTGATTTAAATAGCAGATGACCATGATTTAATTAGCTGGAGGCTTCCCTTAACATAAATAATTAGTTTATTCAATATTGAGGCATTGAACCAATTAATTAACAAATTAATTTGTCTTGCACATTCAACTGCTTTTGTCTCTCAGTAGATGGATACAAATGTCCTTTGTTTTAAACATGTGGAGTACTGGACTATCAACTGATTTAATGGGAATTTCTCCACATGCAGGAGCCAATTCACACATGGGAAAACATTGCCGAGATGGGGCAATAATAATTGTAAAATGTGGGCCGGTTAATATCACACTTATAGTAACACCACTGAGCTTTGACCCTCCAAATCGCAGGTACCTCTTTCGCCTTGTATGGATGGGCAGATGGTTCAATCGGTCGGCCAGCTGTCCAAAATTTAAGATCACCCCACACAAGAAATGTGCTTTTTTTGTTTTTTAACCTACAAACCTGTACATCTGGGAGATGTTGGAGTGTGACGGGAAACTGAAGATCTCAGAGAAAACCCACGCGGTCACAGGGAGTACGTACAAACTCCATACAGACAGCACCCATAGTCAGGATCGAACCCAGGTCTATGGCGCTGTAAGGCAGTTACTGTATGCCACCGTGCTACCCATTGCTGTAACGATATTTTATGTTAACATAAAAGCATAAGAAATAAAAGAACGCGGCAGGTTATTAAATCATTGAATAGTACTGCCTAGAAATAGACATTTACAGCCCACATTGTCCATGCCAACCTTGAGGCCTGTTGACACTAATATCATTTGCCCATATTTGGCCCATATCCCTTTACAATTTTATGTTCCAACTAAATGTCTTTTAAATGTTGCAATAGTATCTGTCGCCACTGTCTCCTCTGAAAGCCAGTTCCAAATATTCACCACCCTCTGTGTGAATAATGTATTCCTCAGATCTCCTTTAAATTGTTCCCCTCTCATGTTAGACAAATACCTTCCAGCTTATGAGTCTACCCTAAACTGGGAAAAATACTCAACTATCTATGACGCTCATAAATTTGGTAATCTTCTATTATATCCCAGCCATATACTTTTCAGTGAGAATAAGCAAAGCTCACCAAATCTCTCCTGATAACAACAGACATCCTCGCGAATATCTCTATTCTTACCATATCTTCTCTGTAAAATTGCAACCAGAAATATACACAATACTCCAACCACGGTCAAACCAATGATTTGCACAACAGCAAGTCGCAGATGCAGGAGAACAGGATGTCTGAGTGACTGCAGAACATACTCAAGGAGAAGAGTGAAAAGCTATAAGTCATTGGCACAAATTACATTATATAGGCAAAGGGATGAGGTCTTATAGGGAGTTAGGTACAAGGTTAAAAAGCAAGACCTGAAGGCTAATAATCTTTGGATTACTCCCAGTGCCATGTGGTAGTGAGGATGGGAATAGGAATATAGGGTACATGAATGCATGACTGAGGAGTTGGTGCAAGGATTCAGATTTCTGGACCATTGGGATATCTTCCAGGGCAACAAGATACATTAGTTGCAGCTGAACTGAGGGGGACCCATATCCTGGAGAACAGGTTTGCAAGTGCTACCAGAGAGGGTTTAAACTAGATTAGACAATAGACAATAGGTGCAGGAGTGGGCCATTCAGCCCTTCGAGCCCGCACCACCATTCAATGTGATCATGGCTGATCATCCCCAATCAGTACCCCGTTTCTGCCTTCTCCACATATCCCTTGATTCTGCTAGCTTTAAGAGCTCTACCTAACTCCCTCTTGAAAGCATCCAGACAACCGGCCCCCACTGCCCTCTGAGGCAGAGAATTCCACAGACACAACTCTCTGTGTTAAAAAGTATTTCCTCATCTCTGTTCTAAATAGCTTATCCCTTATTTTTAAACTGTGACCCCTGGTTCTGGACACCCCCAACATCGGGAACATGTTTCCTGCCTTTAGCGTGTCCAAACCCTTAATAATCTTATATGTTTCAATAAGATCCCTTCTCATCCTTCTCTAAATTCCCGTATACTAGCCTAGCCGCTTGCACTCCCTCAATAGCAGGAATGTCCTTCCTCAAATTTGGAGACCAAAATTGCACACAATACTCCAGGTGTGGTCTAGGGCCCTGTACAACTGCAGAAGGACCTCTTTGCTCCTATAACTTAAAGAGAAGATGGTAACAATCTTAAACTGAAAATTAGGTGGCAGCGGAAAAGTTGCTCTCAAAGTGACAACAATTTTATGATAACTGTTGGAGGTACTGATTTCCATTAAAAAAATATTGTCAACACATACTGTATTCTAGCACAAGAGAACCAAGCCATTGGGCAACAGATCTACAGAGCACAGGAGGGAGTCAAAGAGATCACATTACACAGTACACATGGACTCAAATATCTCCAGCTGTTGTTGTACAACTAAAGCACTTAAAATTGGGATCTTTTGAGGGTCAGTGCTTGAAAATATGATATGAAATCTCACAATCCTTAAGTTGTTACCTTTAAAAAAAATCCCCCTCCCCCAACTCTATTGCTTCAGCTGACAACTTGTTACCAAGGTTACGGAATGCATGTAATGCATTTTAAAAGGTAGATCCACATATTCCGCAATATATGCGCATATATACTGAATATTTACTCCAACTGTAGGACCCCGATTGTTCCACCATACAGGAGTGAGAGTAATGATCATTTTATATTGCAGACGAAGATGAATGTTCTGAATTCAGATCTGAATGTGTTGGTGGATAAAAATTCCACAATTTAACCACCCTCTGAGCAAAAATTGATATTCAAACTCTCCCATTTATTTTTTGTTGTACTGTAATTGTCCTAAGCTATTGTTTCTTTCCCATTAACCACAGTGAAACATTTTCTTTTCTATTTATATGCTTAATATATTTCATAATCTTGAATAAAGTTACCTATTAAATATTTCCGGTCAAAATAAGTGCCAACTTGTTAGTTTAGTTCAGTTTAAATATATAGCATGGAAACGGCCCTTCAGCCCACCATGTCAGCGATAACCAACAATCACTCACACACAAGTTTCATGTTATCCCAGTTTCGCATCCTACACTAGGTACAATTTACAGAAGCTAATTAGCTTACAAACCTGCACATCTTTGGAATATGAGAGGAAACCGCAGCATCTGGAGAAAACCCACGCGGTCCCTCTGTACAGTGGAGTGTACAAGCTCCGAAGAACCAGCATCTGTAGTCAGGATCGAACCCAGGTCTTTGGCGCTGTAAGGTAGCAACTGTACCACTGTGCCACACTATAGCACTTTTGAACCTAAACCGTTCTAATTTGGCAAAATGTTACTCATTCTATGTTACATTCTTTCCTTTCCTTCTTTGCCCTTCTGTCAAAGTTCGTCTCTTCAAAAAGCAGACAGCAACAAAATTGTTAACGGTAAACCAAGCCAATCTTTAATCGATCATCAGCTGGGAGTGGCGGGAAGTACAAAGAGCACAACATTGCTCAGTCTGTTCCCGGGCTCCACTCGAAGAACAAAGGAAAGTTAGTGTAATTATACATTTTCTTATCAATAAAACACACCTTCTAAATCTGAGTGAAAGATCCGTAGCCTAATGGAAACAAGGGAGGCTGGACCCATATATTTGCAATGTCAGTCTTATTCTCAAATCTTGGCACAGCTTCAGTACAGCTGCCCATTCCGGAAGGACAACTAACTCCATTTTTTTTCAAATGACTTCCATCTTGGTTCCAGAATGGGCATCCGTCTGTGAACTAAAACTAGCTTGTTAGACTTGGATGAAAGCCACTACCTTGTCCTTAACTGGGACAGGCAGTTCAGACAGATATCCAATATGGTGCTGTGCCCAGACAATACATCTTTATGTTAATACATTGTTAATACATTGTTTCAATGATTAGTATAAATCAAGCTTCTAAGATTTTCCCAGACTTTATTCTGCTGGGAAAATTCTCTTTTAAATTTGACTGCTTTTTGGCAGATGCAGCCAAAAGTCAGAATTTTTTATCATTTTATTCACAAACTGTTCAACGACAACGAGTCGAACAAACGCTTTGAATACTGGTCTAGCTACAACAGTGGTCTCGATCGACTAACTGAGCACAGCCCAGAAAAACGAGCGAAAACCCGACCCCTCCCAGAGTCACGTGTCCGAGGAACCCAAGCTCAGGGTTCAATTACATGCGAGCACCAGCAGATGCCGCTACATGGCCCCCCCCCCAGAACCCAAGGTACGGAACCGAGCAGGGAGCCGAATGGTACGACCGTAACGTGTTGTTCTCGGATGTGGGACGGGCGTAACAGTAGAGGCCGGCGAAACAGGGCCAGGAGGGTGCAAAATCTGCGAAAAAGGGGCGGGCGTAACAATGGGGACCGGCGAAACAAAACTGGGAACAGGGGTGCTCAGAGAGGGCTGAACGGCCGGCGGACGACCTCTACGCCGCGGTGTAGCTATGACCACCGGGCTGTCACTGTCCACATGGGCGGGCTTTAGGCGGCCGACGGAGACAAACTCCTCCCGGCCACCCACGTCCAACGTGAACGTGGAGACTCCGGCCCGCAGCACTCGAAACGGCCACTCATAGACCCGCTGCAGTGGCGAACGGTGAGCGTCCCTGCATAGGAAAACATAAGCACAATTCTGTAACACCGCGGGCACATGCACCGCGGACGACCCATGTCTGGAAGTGGGAACGGGAGCCAACGTGCGCACCCGTTCACGAAGCTCAGCCAGCAACACTGGGGCTGAAACCTCCTGACCATGGGCGGCAGGCAGGAAATCCCCAGGCACCCGTAAAGCCGAGCCATAAACTAGCTTGGCCAAGGAGGCAGCTAAATCCTCCTTAGTACAAATTCCCAGGAAGACACAAGGCAGCTGGTCTACCCAGTTCGGTCCCGTAAGCTGGGCCTTCAGCGGCTACTTAAGGTGCTGATGAAACCTTTCGAACAGTCCATTAGCCGCCGGGTGATAAGCGGTCGTTTGGTGCAGCCGGGCGCAGTAGAGCTGTGCCAGGGCCGTCCACTGGGAAGAGGTGAACTGGGCCCCACGGTCCATGGTGATGTCGGAAGGCACCCCAAACCTGTCTATCCAGTGGGTTGCCATAGCCTGGGCGCAAGCCTCGGCCGAAGTATCGGAAAGCGGGATGGCTTCCGGCCACCTCGTGAACCTGTCTACGATGGTGAGCTGGTGTGTGGCGCCTCGATAATGTGGCAGGGGACCCACGAGATCCACATGAACATACTGGAACCTGCCCTCTGGGACAGCGAAATCCTGCACGGGAGGTCGCACATGACGTTGGACCTTGAAAGTCTGGCACGGAATACAGGTGCGGGCCCAAGCAGCCACCTGCTTACGTAGTCTGTGCCAGACGAACTTGGCAGCTATGAGGGCGGACGTCGCTCGTATGGACGGGTGGGATAAACTATGCATCTCGTCGAAAATCTGCCGCCTCTGACGGGAATGACCAGGGGGGCACGTCCTGTGGCGATATCACACATGACCCAGATACTGGCAGCGCCACAAGGTACCTCGGCTAGCCGGAGACCCGAGTCGGCGGTGCGGTAGTCAGCCATACTGGCATCAGCCTGCTGCGCCGCTGCCAGCTCACCGTAGTCGACTCCTTGGTCGAGAGCCGAAACTGAGGGAATGGCGGGATGGGACAAGGCATCGGCCACGACTTTAAGCTTCCCAGCTACGTGCCAAATATCAGTCCTGAATTCGGAGACATAGGCAAGATGCCTCTGATGCCTGGCGGACCACGGATCCGCAATTTTAGTAAGAGTGAACGTAAGAGGTTTGTGGTCCGTGAAAGTGGTGAAGGCGCGTCCCTCAAGAAAATACCTGAAATGCCTGACAGCCAGGTAGAGTGCCAGGAGTTCCCTATCGAAAGCACTATCCTTACACTCTGGAGCCCGTTGCTGCCGACTGAAAATGCCAGCGGCTGCCAGCGCTTGCCAATGAACTGCTCCAGAACTGCACCAACGGCAGCGTCAGATGCGTCGACGGTGAACTTGGGTGCACCAGCATAGTGGCATTAGCCAACGCTTCCTTGGCACCCTCGAAAGTCGCGTTCACCTCGTCGGGCCACACCAGGTCCCGCGGTTTGCCCTCCAGGCACTGAAACAGGGGGCGCATGACAGCAGCGGCTGATGGCACAAAACGGTGGTAGAAATTCACCATATCGATAAACTCCTGTAGCCCTTTGACGGTCAGTGGCCGGGGAAACTGCCGAATGGCCTCTACCTTCGCTGGTAGCGGTGTGGCACCCTGCGGGGTAACCCGATGTCCCAGAAATGAAATGGAACGCAGGCCGAACTGACACCACGCGGGGTTTATTACCAGGCCGTGTTCCCGTAGCCACTGGAACAAAAGGCAAAGGTGGTTAACGTGTTCTGCTGCGAAGCGCTGGCCACCAGGATGTCATCCAAATAAATGAAGACAAAAGGCAGGCCCCGTCTGACTTGGTCCATGAGCTGCTGGAACAGTCAGCGGCGTTCTTCAGGCCGAAAGGCATACAAATCCATTCGAACAGGCCGAACGGGGTAATGATGGCGGTCTTAGGAATGTCATTGGGGTGGACGGGGATTTGGTTATGACCCCGGACCAGGTCCACTTTCGAGAAGAAAGTGGTGCCCTCGAGGTGCGCCGAGAACCCCTGTATGTGAGGCACCGGATAACGGTCCGGCGTGGTCACTACGTTAAGGTGCCTGTAATCGTCGCACGGCCTCCACCCCCCAGATGCCTTTGGGACCATATGGAGTGGGGAGGCCCACGGGTTTTCGGACCGCCGGACAATTCCCATGTCTTCCATCAGTTGGAACTCATCCCGGGCAATTCTCAGCTTGTCCGGCGGCAGGCGGTGTGCCCGAGCTGGTGCAGGCAGGAGGCTGATGGCGCAGATCTCCCGACATCCTGTCATCGTTGGCTCGCTCCGCGAGCTGCTGGGGGTCATTAAAGTACGCACCGGCGAGCATCAGGTGGACATCATCGGGCATCTGCTCGAGGAACGCCCGCTCGAACAGCAGGCATGGGCGGTGTCCATCTATTAGCGCAAACATCCTGGCCATCAGGGCGGACGGGCGCCGATCTCCCAGGCTGTCCATGTGCAGGATGCGGACGGCACGGTCCCATCGACTGAGTAAGAACGTATGCAGCAGGAGGGCCTCAAGGCCGTCGTATCTGGCCGTTGCAGGCGGGTCCCGGAGGTAGGGCAGTAGACGGGAGGCAGACTCCTGTGACAGGGCTCCCACCACGAGGAAATACCTTGTCTCATCCGCCACAACATGGTGCAGATGGAACTGCGCCTGCGAACCACACTTGAGGCTGATCTGGCCAAAATGGGGGCAGTCTAAGACTGAATGTGTTCTGCTGGGCGCCGGCTGCGCCGGCGGGAATATAATTGTCCTGCATATTCTTCTTCGTCCAACTTCGGCTGGATGCATCGGGGTCACCAATTTGGCGGATGCAGACAAACGTCGGATTTTTGAATCAAGTTTTATTCACAAACTGTTCAACGACAACGAGTCTAACCAACCCTTTGAATACAGGAATAGCCACAACGGTGGTCTTGATCGACTAACTGTGCACAGCCTAGAAAAATGCGCGAAATCCCGACCCCTCCCAGAGTCGCGTGTTCAAGGAACCCAACCTCAGGGTCCGATTACATGCGAGCACCAGCAGGTGCCGCTACAGCTTTCTGTTTTTTAGCAAATCTCCATTTTTAATTTACGAACCATATTTCACCAAATTAAACTCTTTCATTTCTGTGTGGCAGATTTGCATTTATCGGTTGGGGCATTGGGTATAAAAGTTGGCAAGTTATGTCGAAGTTTTATTAAACTTTGATTTTGTCCTATTTGGTGTATTGTCTACAGTTCTGGTTGCCAAATAACTGGATGGAAGTAGAGGCTTTGTACAAGATGCAAAAGAGATTTAGGTAGGGTCTCGACCCAAAACCTCACCTATTCATTTTCTCCAGAGAGGCCACCTGACCTGCTGAGTTACTCCAGCATTTTGTGTGCATCTTTTACTGCACTAAGGTCAACAACCTACGGCCCTCGGGCCGAATGTGGCCCATAACCCAAAATCATCCGGCCCCTAGGGGTATTTTCCCCCCCATAATTATCTGACCCGCAGATTTCCGTCATCTTCGGTACCTCCCGGGCCCGAGGCCGTGGCGCCCAGGCGCGGTGACCCAAGGACGCAAGGAAGCCTGCGCTGGCGACCGCAATTGCGGAGACGAGCAGCAGCGAGCGCCGAGGAGTGCCGAGCAGTGCTGAGCGTTGAGCAGCGCCAAATAGCGAGCGCAGACGAGCTCGGCTGAGCGCCGCTGAGTGCCGAGCTCTGGCTGAACCGCATCCTGTGCAAAGCCGCCGGCACGGCCACGCACTTTCTGTGCCTGGGCTTCACTGTCAGGATCGGGGTTGTCAATAGGCCGGGGATGAGTGAGTATGAGTGGTGTCGTCGAAGGGGCGGGATCCATGTGTACACATGATACATGTGGCCCGCCATCCGCTCACAGACATGCGTCCTTGCCCCTATGCAGAACAATGTCGCCGACCCCTGTTTTACTAGGATATCGCTGGGATTAGAGAGAATGAGTTATGTTGGGCAAACTCACATTGTTTTCTCAGGAGCATAGGAGGCTGAGGGGCAATGTGATAGAATTATATAAAATTATGAGAGGCATGGGTATGGTGGATAGTCACGAGTCTTTTTGCAAATACCAGAGGACATAGATTTAAGGTGAAAGGCAGAACATTTAAAT
The DNA here is from genome assembly GCF_010909765.2 of Amblyraja radiata. NCBI lineage: Eukaryota > Metazoa > Chordata > Chondrichthyes > Rajiformes > Rajidae > Amblyraja > Amblyraja radiata. The sequence goes on from NC_045959.1 coordinate 41,887,776, forward strand.
TAAATGTACACAGTGAGTTGCAGGTGCCCTGAACATGCCTTCCAGGGAGGTGGTGGAAGCAAATATGATAGCAACCTTTAAGAGACATTTAGACAGGCACATGAACAGGCAGGGGATGGAGGGGTATGGAACATGTACAAGCAGATATGATTATGTTGATGAACATCAAGGTCAGCACAGCCATTATGGACTAAATGGTCTGTCCTTGCACTGTACTGTTCTATGTTCTTAATCCTACAAAAACATTGCAGAACAGATATCAAATGCTGGCTGATATCATAAGGTCATAAGTGATAGGAGCAGAATTAGGCCATTTGGCCCATCAATTCTGCTCTGCCATTCTATCATGGCTGATCTATATCTCACTTCTAACCTTAATTTACTGCCTTCTCCCAATGACCCCTGACACCGAAGAATCTATCTATCTCTGCCTTAAAAGTATCCATTGACTTGGCCTCCACAGCCCTCTATGGCAAAGAATTCCACACCATATCTTTGCATGTTCCCACTTGGAGGACTGGATGGAATTTACAAAGGCACATTATGCAGATATAAAGGTCCCAATTGTATATAGTGATAAAATTTTACCTAAAATTCAATCACAGAGTACGTAGAGACGTTATGGTACACAATAGAATCTTTCGGTCAAGGTGCTTTAAACTACTGTTAATGTGGTTTGAAAATGACCTTTGTTTCATGGACCTGTGTTCCATTCTTCTCCCGATGTTAAAGCCCCCTGCGGGCGATGGCAAGTCCCGCGGCCGTTAAAGCCGCGCCTGGCGATGTAAGGCCCCACTCCGGTTCATTTTCAACCCCGCAACTCGGGCGGAAGAAGTTGCCGTTGCGGGAGATCCGAAAAGCGGTCACCTACCAGGGACCTGCGAGCTCCCGATGTCACCGTCCACCGGACCTGCGGCTGGAGCCTCCGAGCTCCGTAGTCGGGTCGCAGCCGTGCGCCACCACAGCTCTCCACGTTCCGAAGCCGGCCAGCTCCACGATGGTAAGTCCGCAGGCTCCGTGACTGGAGCCCCCAGGTAGTTCCTGTTGGAGGCCGCTCCACGGTGCTAGGCCCCAATGACAACGGAGATCCGACAGGGAAAAGGTCAGGTCACCCGTACAGGGAAGATATTAAAAGTTCCCCGCCCCCCACATATATACAGCTAAAAACAATATAAAAACCACAACAAACTATACATTCAACGGGACAAAAATTTAAAAAAAGACAGACGGACTGCAGAGGCCACTGTAACATCGGTCGCGCCGCCCAAAGGACAATAGATCAAGCGTTGCCTGAAAATTAGGCCTATTAGTGCCAATTATTTCACGTGAAAATCACACATAAATCTGCTTTGCACAAGTTTTAACATGAAGGTGCCCATCTCTAGAGAAAGCCCCACCCATCAGGAGTTTGGGCCAAGCTAAATGGACCAACTGTACATGGAGGTTTCTGACATAATTCACATGGCCTGCATCACATTCATTTCTGCCTTACTTACAGACAATTTAACAGCAAAGTGATACCTGGGATCTTAGAAGATAGAACAGTACAGCACTGAACTTGCCCTTCACTCATGATGTCTGTGCCAAGACCAAATCTTATCAATCTGTTCCATATCCCTCCATTCCCTGCATGCACATGTACAGCGCATTCAGAAAGTATTTAGACCCCTTCACTTTTTCCACATTTTGTTATGTTACAGCCTTATTTTAAAATGGATTAAATTCATTATTTTATCATCAATCTACACACAATACCCCAGAATGAAGAAGCAAAAACAGGTGTTTAGAAATTTTTGCAAAGTAATTAAAAATAAATAACTGAAATATCACATTTACATAAGTATTCAGACCCTTTACTCAGTACTTTGTTGAGGCACCTTTGGCAGCGATTACAGCCTCAAGTCTTCTTGGGATACTTTCCGAATGCACTATACCTATCCAATAGTCACTATCAATAGACCCTGTCTGAAGAAGGGTCCTAACCCGAAACGTCACACATCCTGTAGGGGCCGGCAAAACAGAACCGGAGGGACACGAAGAACGCGAACGAGGGACGGGCGTAACAGAGGGGACCAGTGATACATAACCAGGGGTAACAGGTGCAGAGGGCGGCAATACGGCCGGTGGATGTCCTCTACCCGCCACCGGGCTATCTTCGTCGACGTGTGCTGGCTTAAGGCGACTCATGGAGACGAACTCCTCCTTGCCACCCATGTCCAACGTAAACGTCGAGGTACCAGTCCTCAGCACCCTGTACGGACCTTCGTACGCCCGCTGTAACGACGAGCGGTGAGCATCCTTACGAAGGAAAACATAAGCACAATCACGTAACATAGTAGGCACATGCACCGCCGAGGAACCATGCCGGGAAGTGATAACCGGGACCAAAGCACACGCCCGCTCGCGAAGGTCAGCTAACACTGCCGAAGCCGGGACCTCTTGGTCCCGGGAGACGGGCAGAAAATCCCCAGGTACTCGCAAAACCGAGCCGTAAACCAGCTCGGCTGAGGAGGCGTTGAGGTCCATCTTAGGCGTGGTTCTGATGCCGAGGAGGACCCAAGGCAACTGGTCAACCCAATCGGGGCTGGTGAGCCGAGCTTTCAACGCTGACTTGAGGTGCCTGTGGAAACGCTCAACCAAACCATTGGACTCTGGAAGATACGCGGTGGTCTGTTGCAGCTTCGCGCCATACAGCTGCGCCATACCACACCACAGGGAGGATGTGAACTGGGCCCCACGATCAGTGGCGATATCGGAAGGAACCCCAAAACGAGCGATCCAATGTGAGATGATAGCCCGTGCACAAGCCTCAGCGGAGATATCCGTTAACGGTATCGCCTCCGCCCACCTGGTAAACCTGTCCACGATAGTCAGTAGGTGAGTAGCCCTGTGCGAACACGGCAAGGGACCTACCAGGTCGGCATGGACATGGAACCTGTCGTCTGGAACAGCGAAATCCTGCACGGGCGGGCGCACATGTCTCTGTATCTTGGAAGTCTGGCATGCGACACAAGAACGGGCCCATGCTGTGACCTGCTTCCGTAACCTGTGCCAGACAAACTTGGCCGCGACCAAGGCAGAGGCGGCGCGAATGGACAGGTGCGCTAGGCTGTGGATGGTGTCAAAAATCCGACGCCTCCAGGCAATCGGGACAATGGGGCGGGCTTTACCCATGGAGACATCGCAAAGGACCCGCACACCGGTGGTGCCGCAGGGCACCTTAGCCAGCTTGAGTCCTGATTCAGCATTGCGGTAAACCTCCATACCGGCATCTACCTGCTGGGCAGCGGCCAGCTCCTCATAATCCACGCCTAGACTTAAAGCGGAAGCTTCGGGGGTTGCCGGACGGGACAGCGCGTCAGCCACAATGTTCAGCTTCCCTACCACATGCCAAATATCAGATGTGAATTCGGAAATGTAGGCGATATGCCTCTGTTGCCTGGCGGACTAGGGATCGGACACCTTGGTCAAAGCGAACCTGAGTGGCTTGTGGTCCGTGAATGCGGTGAACGCACGCCCCTCTAGGAAGTAACGGAAATGGCGGATCGCTAGGTAGAGCGCGAGGAGCTCCCGATCGAAAGCGCTGTACTTAACTTCGGGAGCTCGCAGCTGCCTGCTGAAAAATGCCAGCGGCACCTAGCGGCTACCTACTTGTAGTTCGAGGACAGCACCCACCGCGACGTCGGATGCATCCACAGTGAGGGCCATTAGGGCTGATGCCCTAGGGTGTTCCAGCATAGTGGTATTGGCCAATGCTGTCTTAGCCCCCTCGAACGCCTTCTCCGCCTCCTTGGACCAGATCAGGTCCTTTGGCTTACTGGCCAGACACTGGAACAACGGCCGCATGATGGCGGCTGCTGACGGGATGAATCGGTGGTAGAAATTAACCATTCTGATAAACTCCTGTAGGCCCTTGACGGATAGAGGCCTCGGGAAGCGACAGATGGCATCGACCTTCTCGGGCAGCGGCTGTGCGCCGTGGCAGGTGATGCTGTGACCCAAAAAGGAAATGAAATGCAATCCGAGCTGGCACTTCGCGGGGTTGATCACCAACCCGTGTTAACGCAGCCGTTCGAAAAGTAGGCGGAGGTGCCTGATGTGCTCTGCCTGCGAGCTGCTGGCCACCAGAATATCATTGAGGTAGATGAAAATGAACGGCAAACCCCGACCGACCTGAACCATTAACCTTTGGAACGACTGCGCAGCATTCTTCAGGCCAAAAGGCATCATTAGCCATTCAAAAAGGTCGAAAGGGGTGAAGGTGGACGTCTTAGGGACGTCGTCGGGATGGACCGGAATTCGATTATACCCGCGAATGAGGTCGACCTTCGAGAAAAAGGTTGCGCCCTCCAGATGAGCCGAGAAATCCGGGATGTTCGGGACTGGGTACCGATCTGCTGTGGTTACCACGTTTAAACGCCTGTAATCACTGCAAGGTCTCCAACCCCCGGACGATTTGGGTACCATGTGCAGCGGGGTAGCCCAAGGGCTATCCGACTGCCGGACAATCTCCATGTCCTCCATAAGCTGGAACTCGTCTCATGCGATGCGCAATTTATCGGGCGGGAGACGGCGGGCGTGGGCGTGTACCGGTGGGTCCTCGGTGGGAATGTGGTGGACCACACCATGACAGGGCGCAGCCCCGTCGAACCGGGGCGTGAACAACCCTGGGAAATCGGCGAGCAGGGCTGCGAAAGGTTGCTGGATCTCAGCTACCACGTCAAGTTGATGTAGGGGCGTGGATGGATTATGCAGCTTGGCAGGGCACCGGTCCAACACAGGGACCATGCGTCCGCCTTGCACATCGACTAACAGGGAGAACGCGCTAAAGAAATCGGTCCCCAGGATCGGTTGGGCGACGTCAGCAACAGTGAACATCCACCTATATGGGCGGGAGTCGAAATTTAAGTCCAGGATCCGCGTACCATAAGTGCGAATGCTGCTCCCAGAGGACGGGTCCTACCTTACCCACGCGACCAGGAAACGGCAGCCGGAATGGCGATCACGGACGTAGAGGCGTTCGTATGAGCCGATTGCGTTCGCCTCTATGGATGATCGGCCGAGGCATTTCCCTGATATGAGCAGCTCTGGCATCTTCGGGCTTTGGTGCCGTAGCGCTGATGGTAGTAGCACCAATGACATCGGCTGAAAACCACTGGAAGCGGCGATGCTTCTTCGGCGCTGGGCTGGGCTTCTTCTTCCTCCTGATGTCATCTCGGTTGCACCCACGCCATGTCAGGGGAGCGGGTGAAGGCACAAACGCCACGCCATCTGTGTGCCCACAATTCGTCAGCTCTCTCCGCGAGGTGCTGGGGGTCGCTGAAATCAGCTCCAGCGAGCATCAGTTGGACTTCGCCAGGCATCTGCTCCAGGAACGCCTGTTCGAAGAGCAGACATGGGCGGTGCCCGTCCATCAGGGCTAACATCTTCGCCATGATGGTGGATGGTCGCCAATCGCCGACACCGTCTATGTGTAGTATCTTTGCCGCCCTGTCTCTTTGACTGAGACCGAAAGTGTGGAGCAGCAGAGCCTTCAGCCCTTCATACTTGCTGATGGTCGGCAGGTCCCTGATGTAAGGCAACAGCCTCGAGGCACAGTCTTGTGGCAAAGCTCCCACCACATGGAAGTACATGGCATCATCTGCTATGATACGATGCAGGTGAAACTGTGCCTCAACGTGGGCGAACCACACCTGAGGTTGATCGGGCCAAAACAATGGTAATTTGAAGCCTGGTAAGCCCTGCCGCGCGCCGGCCGATTCTGCGGGAATGTAGTCCTCCTGCATGATCTGCTTGTCTAACGATGGCTAGACAGGTCGGGGTCACCAATTTGGCGGTCGCAAGAACGACAACTGAGCTTTCCAACTAATTTTATTCAGAAAATCACTTCTCAGTTTACAGGCTCTCACAACACGTCTGGACACAACGGTGGCAGCGGTGAACTGCCGCTCGAAACAAAAACCATGTGAAAAACAGCAGTCCCTCCCGATTCACGTGACCGCGGCTTCTGAACGCTGGGTTCGATACCTGCGTGCACCAGCAGGCTCCGCTACAACACCGTGATAAGTCAAAGCCTGGTTACAGTATGCTGCATATATCTGGCAATTTCGAGTCAAATAGTGGATAAACACTAACCATTTGTCTCCACTTTATATCTGAATAATACTGCCTCTTGCCATGAGCCCTTATTATCCCTCTGCTAGGTAATCCTGATGGAAGTTGCAAACGTGGTATCTAGGTAATATTTTTGTAAATAAATACCTGGTATCTTGCACTCAGATTTCCTGTTCCACCTTGGGAAACATTGAGGAAATGTAGAAACCTTGGGAAATGTAGAAACAGGATGGGGGGAAGATTATTTAGTCCATTGGATTCGGGCCTGCTCCACCATTCAGTAAGTTCAAGACTCGCTCTTAACTCAATTTTCGTGCTAAGACCCTGACACCCTTAAAATCTTGATGGTCCAAAAGTAAAACATTCCCTTGAACATACCCAATGACTCCGTATCTGGTTCTCTCTAGAATACAGAATTTCAAATATTACAACATAATGCTTTCAGGTATTACAATGCAAAGTTAGTATCCATTTTCTAATACTATTCAAATCAGGACAGTTAAAAAAGAAACATCTGGAATTATGCAGACAGCATTTGAAAATGATCATGGCAATTTTTGGTTTATAAACCCTAGCTTCTTATAAAAAAAGTGTGGTGTCATGTCCTTTGCCCATGTAGCAAATATGTGGTATTTTATCAGCACAGATGATTATTAAGTGTCTCTAAAATGCTCATTCCTGGTATTAATAGAATATTCCTCAGAAGGCTATTTTACTGTTGTCATATGTCCATTTATCAACATAAAAATACTTTTAAGATTACAACATTAAAACAACCAGGCTAGTGCCAGATCAGTGCAAAATATGTTTTAATCTGGTGTTACCATAATAGTCCATTTCCTGTTGCTACATTATGCCATAATAAATTATTCTTTAAGATTAACCCGATAAGGCACTGAAGGCACTTTCTTTGAAGTTGCTATGGATGTTATTAAAGAAATGAAGAGGAAGTGTTGTATGGTACAGAATATAATTGAATGTTTGATTTTTATGAATGTCCAAACAGAATTTGGTTGATATCCATGCATTGATTCCTGGTAGCTCTTCAATTAACCTAAAATGTATAGTGGTCTTCAATTTCCACTACAGAGACAGAGTGCAGAAGTATTAATTCCTTGAGGTAGGTGATAAACGTGTGGAGACAAAATAAAAAGTGACTCATCATGCTTATTTGTGAAAAGAGATTATTTGCTGTGGTGAAAGCTAATTTCTATAATTTTATATTTATGTATACCAAGCAATATTTTAACCTCTATCAGAAATCAATGCAACTAAAGTGCTTTCATTTTTATTGTGCCAATATTATAGAAATGATTAAATCATCTTAAATATTTTAAATGGAGAATTAAAGATATGTAATATTTCACCCTATGAGCTGCACATCTGAAAAATGTTGCACTTAACCATTTGAGTGAAAACCCAGAATGAAATAAAGCAGACATTTAATTATTAGCCTTCAATAAATTTGTTGGTTGCTGATCAAGGTGTTAAAAATGAGAATCACATTGTTAACAAAACGTGATAGTTTATATGAACATTTTTGATGGTGTGCTATAATATGTTGGAACCAATAGCTATTCTGCACAAACTCATATTCGTATTCATGTTGGTTTAAATTATTTTATTTGGAAAGTAACCACATCAATAAAATAAAGTATCATGCCACAAATCAAGTTTCGTCGTTTTCAGCATTGTCTATTAATCATTTTTAATGTGTCTCTGACAAAAGACAGGATATCTGTAAAAACAATCCTTTCAGAAAATTGGTTAATGGTGTAATCTGTTGGGCTTGTAATGTATAGCATTATCGGGCACCATCAGAAGCTGACTGGATTTTTGCTACTCTATGCAATATTGCAGAGTTCTGAAAATAATGTAATTCTTTGAACAATAAGATTTTCTTATTTTCCTCAGCTTAATCAACTCTCATCAATTTTAATAATGTAACGTTACTCTTGAGTCAGCAACATATGTAAAAACATACATAACACAACCTGATACCACAATTATTCTAAGGTGAAACAAAATATTATATGCAGACTTTGTTGAAATATATTGTCTAGGTGATGGAGTTGTCTATAAATCTCAACTCAGGAATAGGGTCAAATAACTAGCACTGACAAACACGTGATCATTTTACATTTCTCCTGACAACTGACAAAGCAAATGGGAATCGAATATTGCCAGAGAAAGGGATTACATTTTTCATCAAATACAGTACACTTCAAATACTGAAAATATTATTAGTTAAATAATCCTAACTCCTTTGGTAGCAAAATAAATCTTACCATGGTCAAAATTAAATAGATCTAAATCTACAATGTAAAAAATGTTCTGTCATCAAAATTAAAGAAAATAACAAGGTTGGCATTATGGCATCGTAATAGAGATCTTTAAAAAAAGATGCGTTAGACAATCAATAAATTGATTAAATATTTTATAACAAATAACATAATTGGCTCAGAGACCCCAAAATGTCAGCTTCTTTTAACAATTAGTTGATACATAATTTTTGTACACATACAGTTTCACCATAAGCAAACTGTACTTAAAATTGAGAATCTGTAATCCACTTTTTCATTAAACAGTCAGTCATGTCGAATAACATAAATAATACAAATGAAAGATACTTAAGTACATGAGGTTGAAAGGATTGGGTGATATGGAGAGATGGAATTTGTGTGGAACATCTTTCGATGGCTGGCTTCTATGATGTAATTTCTAGGTAATTAAAAGTCCAAAATGTCCAATGGGTCAGTGCTTTGTGGCTTTACATTATAAACCAGATTTTCTGACAGCACTGCTGGTGTGAGTTCCTAATCTTCGAGTGGAGAGCAATGTTCTGGGAGGATTCATCTTGAAGTTTGTTTTCACTCAAACATTTTTTGTTTTTATACAAGCCAGACAATTTTATAGAAATCAGTTATTTGGCAAATAAGAAGAAATCATATCCTTGCAAATTATTTAATCTAATATTATTTTTTCAATGGAGTTATATCTTCATTCACTTTTCTCCATTTATTTTAGAATGCAAACTTCCAATGTAAGACTGCAGCCTTCTGATGCCTTCTTTGCAGACTTAGTTGCTCCTGCACTTTGATTCTATTTGTGGTACATTATAGTGGAAATATAGAGAATCTATTTTGGTAGTGACTGTGATGCTGTTTCTGCATCACTCGGTTGTGTGTTTATCAAATTATCCAACCATACAGAGTCTAATCTACCATCAGTTTTAATTTGCTTCAAAAATGACATTTGCTTTTTAACTGTAAATCACAAAACAAAGCATCATAAAAATTAAGTTAGAATAACCAATTGGAATAGGGAGGTGAATTATGTCTACACACGCTGATTCCAACCTTACTTTACTTTAAGGCTACACTTCCTGTAAGTATACTTATGGAAAACCAATGTGTCGTAAAAAAAAGTTATTAAAAATGAAGATAGCCAGTCATTTCCTGTTGATGAATTATCAACTTTTAAATTCACTCAAGTATCGATAGCAAATAACAAACCCTTACCTGACCTTAGTTCGAACCTGTGTCTTAAAGGTACAGATAGTTTATGCAAAATTTACATAAACAGCCTGTAAGATTTTGTGTCAAATGCTTCAAAACTTCTTGTAGTTTTAAAATAGTGTATGCTTTAATATACTGTGAGCAATGCAAAGGGGCTTCTTCCTATGATGAATAGCTGACATAACTCAATTACATTTGAGCAATTAGATAATTTCTTCCAGCTAGTGAATGTTCAAATCCATTTATCATGTTACCAAGTGCAAAGTATATGTGGAAAATGGCATCCGACTCCCAGCAAAATCCGTTGCAAGATTTATTCAGATTCACATCCATTTACCGCAAGGAGCTCCAACAGTGTGCGTAATTTGTTCAAGGTCTCCACAGCAGTTTCTGAAACTTTCTATCAGCATGGCTGAAGCCTGGTGATTAGTAATAACATCAAAATTAGAAGCAATTGGAGCCATCTGGCTATTGAAGCCTACGCCATCATTCATTGAGATTATGGCTGATCTTCCACCTCAGTTCCATCTTCCTGCACCTGTCCCACTATCCTCGGATGCCCTTGGTAGCCAGAAAAGTCTGCTGATCTTTGCTGTGAATGAACCCAGTCACATAGTCTGGGTCATGACCCGAAACATCATCTATTCCTTTTCTCCAGAGATACTGTCTGATCCGCTGAGTAACTACAGCTTTTTGTGTCTATCTTCGGTTTAATCCAGCATCTGCAGTTCCTTTCTATACACTTAGTCTCTATAGCTCATTAAGTAGAGAAATCCAAGATTCACCCCCTTCTGGGTGTGGACATTTCTGTATCTTTGTCTTACATGGCCTATCCCTACTCTGTGACTGTGACCCTGGTTCTAAAATCCGCAGCAAGTAGAAATATCCTCCCAGCATCCAACTTGCAGAGCCCCAGAAGAGTTTTATAACTTTCAATGAAATCACATCTCATTCTTCTAATTGTACACCATTCACAGTGAAGACTTACAAAGGCATTTATTGTAAACCAGATACACACTGGCAACTCCCTTAAAGTAACTATCATTGGCTCACATCTAATATTGCATACGCCAAACTGTAGGCAAGTCATGCTTTAAAAATAATGGGTTGGATCTTGCTGGTAAATATATGCAGTTCCATTGAAAACTTCCCACATTTGCCCTGTTTGAGGGTTGTGAGGTTGGGAACTAAGTCCATGCAAATCTACTAACAAATTTACTCATTTTGGAATATTTCCAGTCATTTCCAGTCCTTTTTTTGTAATATTTAAAAAAATACTTACATATATTTCGAACCATTGGTGGGCTGTTCAACCAGGGCAGTTCAGAAGTTTAAATTGACTTCAGCAAAGCATCCTGGCCACATGTATTTTGAGGACAGGACTTGTTCCACATGTCCTTTGCCAATGTTCACATTCACCTTTAGCCCTTGTGACTATTGGCCTCAATGAATGTTTTCACTGCTTATTGCCAAGAAATCAGATGCTCTCCGATGGCACCAGGTAAATATAAGTCCCGGACAGATTATGGTGGTGTTTAAAGGGAAGGTCTGGGCTGATATGGCTCAATGTTACATTGCAAAGATTTAAGCCACAAAAATTGGCTCTGTGCTTGATGCTTGTTAGTTATGATTTTGGCAACAATACACATATTGATTTGCCTGCACTGTGAATTGTGTCATGTGACACACTGGTAATGGCATGATGAGATACAAAGCTAATGCTATTTAAAAAGTATGGGATAGGCAAATTATGACATCAATTGCTGGCAATGCCTAATTGGAGTTCAACAATTAGCTGATGCCTTTCCCTAGCCTTATCCAAATAAACGTATTCTGCCGTTGGAAAGATTCCTTCTTATTCTCCCATCATACTCCAATCGAATAATTAAAGGGATTATCAAACGCTATTGGGTTAGTTTGGAAATGCTTTCTGTAAATAAGCATATTACACAGTCTGGAGTTTAAAGTCATCGTTAATTAATACACATGATATAGCGGTACAGCAGGTTGTTAGTTGCTAGTTCATCATCACCGCTTCCAAGACTGCCTAGTGTAGAAAGTGGGTGTTAATATAAAGCATACAGTAAGGTGGGGTTAGTGATGCTATTTCTACTATGATTGGTTCACATGCAATAACCAATCTACACTTTCTATATACAGTTGCAACAATTGTACACGTGGCTGTTAGTAACTATTGGGCCTGTCCCACCGGCGATTTTTCAGGCGACTGCCGGCGACTGTTAAGTCATAGCAGGTTTCTGAAAAACCAGCTACTGGAACGGTGGACTGTCAGAGTGGAACACACACACACACATCGCTTCCTTGACCAGCCTGTAATGCAGGCGGGGGACAGGGCAAGTGGGGGGAGCGCTGAGTGAAATTCACACAGTGCAAAGCCAATGTGATACAGACACACACCACGATGAACAGGAAGGTTGGCGCTGTAATTAAGACGGTGAAAGCACAGTGTACGGGAAGGGTCACTTAAGTCCTTTAAAAGAGGGGGGAGAGGGGTGGAGAAGGGGGGAGAAGAGGGAGACGGGGTGGGGAGAAGGAGTGGAGACAACTTTTAAGAAACCAGAGATACATGGCTGTGAAGCTCGGCGGACATTAACATTAACATTATCCTTGGTTCTGAAAACTACTGTTTACGTTTTGTTCCCAATGAGCCAATGAAATTCACCGGTCAGCACCGGCTACAACCTACTAGAACCCACAACCTACTGGCGACCCACTACCACTGCACCTACCGCACGAGAATTCTCAATACTCTCCATGGCGGCTTCATTCTGGTCGCCGCTAATTTTTCAACATGTTGAAAAATTCGCGGCGACCAAAATGAAGCCGTGACTAGTTCCCAGAATGTGGGAACTCCTCACGACCATGAAGGCAACTCCCCGGCAACCACCCGCGAACATGTGGCGATCGCGTAGTCTCCTGTAGTCGCCTAAAAGTCACCGAAGTGGGACAGGCCCATGACACTCTCTAAAGCTGCGTGGAGTGCAAGGAGCTTAAGATTTTTGTATTGTCTTGAATATTATGCAGAAGTTTCTTGCACTCATGGTTGTGCAATAGAAACTTTGCTTTGAGTCGGTTTATCTCTGATAGAATGAGCAGAAGATTATCAAAGGAGAGTTGAGGGGATGGGGCTGAGTAAAGCTGCCAAGAAACGAAGGAGGAGGAGGAAGAGGTTGGACTGGCTCCGAGCAACAAGAGATTTTCAGTTCGCAATTCTTTTGCCTAAGCTGGAGTAACTCAGTGGGACAGGCAGCATCTCTGCGAGAAGGAATGGGTGACATTTCGGGTCAAGACCCTTCTTCAGACTGATGTGAAAGAAGCATCCGTGCTTTAGAAAGGACATTCCCTCTGAAATATGATACATGCTCCAATCTTAGAGAAGGATAACTTTGTCAATGAAAATAGACACAAAATGCTGGAGCAACTCAGCGAGTCAGGCCGCATCTCTGGAGAAAAGCAATAGGTGATGTTTCGGGTTGAGTCCCTGCTCAGTCTGAATATGGGGTTCAACTCGAAACGTCACCTATTCCTTTTCTCCAGAGATGCTGACTAACCCGCTGAGTTACTCCAGCATTTTGTGTCTATCTTCAGTGTAAACCAGTAGCTGCAGTTCTTTCCTACACGTAACTTTGCAGCAGGTTGCCATGTACCCTTGTACATCAGATTGCCTTCAGGCTGAAGCAGGAGATAGTCACAGTTTGCTGTCCAATTTTGCATTGAGGAGTCACTCACATGTTTTCCATGAGAGCTATTTCATTCTTTCTTTCTAATGTGGCTCAGATGGAGTGAGCATAATGTTTACAAGGATGGGAAATTTCTCCAAAGTGCAATGTGGCCATTCAGTATACAGCCACTGCTCCATGGATGTTACATCAGAGACGTACGGGACACAAATGTGATTCCACTTTATCAATAGTCAGCAACTGTGTACATTACACAGAGCATCAAGTAACTCACCACCTAGGTCCTTGGCAGCAGCCATGTTATCTTCTCTATAAGTCCACTGCATGATTTTGATGTGAACAAAGGGTTCTTGGGATGCTTGTCCATCACTCCCTAAAAGCAACACAAGTAGATAAGGCGTCATGCTTGCCTTCATCATTCTAGGCATTGATATGAAAGTCAGGAAGTCATGTTGTAGCTGTATAAAACTTTATTAGGCCATGTTTGGAGTATTGTGTTTATCATGATGTTGTCCCAATTAAAGAGTATTTGTTCTAAGGACAAACTTAGATTGTTTCCTCGTGGAACATCAGAGGCTGAGGGGAGACCTGATAGAATTTATAAAATTACGAGAAGCATTGATAGGTCAGAGTCTTTTACCAAATGGGGAGATGTCAAATACTAGAGGATGTAGCTTTAATGAGAGGAGGGAAAGTTTGAAAGAGATGAGTGAGATAAGAATTTTATTTATGTAGTCTGGAATGGACTGCCAAGTGGTAAGATAGATGTAGATAAGAGAGTGAGGTTTAAGAGGCATTTAGATAGACACGAGGAATGGACAGATATGAATTACATGCATGTAAAAAGGATTAATTTAATTTGGCATCATGGCTTCTACTAGCATCATGGACCGAAGGACTATCAGCATGAGGACTGATAGGTCATGAGGACTATCAGTAATAACCTGGTTCTTGATTCATGTGCCTTGCGCTCACTTTTTGGAAATGTGAATACAATAAATCTCAAACTGTCACAAGAAATGTGAAGAAGCAGAAACACTGCTTAATACTGACATCTCACTGCAGTGACCTGCAGTGCACTGCAAAGTGAGTATTTAACTTCCCCGATGAACTTTGCTGCTGGTTTAGAAGAAAAAAAAGCCACAAAATGCTAGTCCAACTTGGTGGATTAGGCAGCATTTTCAGAGGACATGGATATGTGACGTTTTGAGTTGGAATGTTTCTTCTGATAGTGGTGGGGGGGGGGGGGGGGGAGAAATCCGTAAAAGAGGTGGGAGTCAGCACAAAGCAAGGCAACGGATAGGTGGATATAGGCGAGGAGGGGGTTCTGAATGGCAGATGGGTGGACAAAAAAAAGTAAGAGAAGAGACAAAGAGTGAAATGTGAAACCAGAGGAAGGGATATAGCTGGTGTGCGACAGAGAGAGTGGAAAGTGGGGGGTGGGGGGAGATAGTGAGATAAATGCGTGCACTCCAGGGAGAAGCATCGGGAAGAGAGGGGAAAAAGGAGGGGAGAGAAATGTTACCTAAAATTTGAGAAATCTATGTTCACACCCACATATGAGTTGCTATTCGTACAGTTTGCATGTGGTCTGGGGGCAGCGCAGGACAGAAGGGTCAGTATGGAAATGCTAAGCAAACAGGAGATCCAGCAGGCCTTGGCGAACCAAACACTAGTGTATATTGATATGGTTGCCTAGACTACACTGAGCAAAAGGGCCTATATGACTCTGACCTCCTCGAGACCCATCTTTGTTTCCTTACATTTATGAATACCCACTTTGTCATACACCATTATCTTTTAATCTCTTCTGTTTTCCATTCTATCACTAAATTTCCCTTTTTGTCCAGTTACCCTCTCTCCCCTGTCTCGGTAACTTAATTTCCTTTAGAAACATAGAAACATAGAAAATAGGTGCAGGAGTAGGCCATTCGGCCCTTCGAGCCTGCACCGCCATTCAATATGATCATGGCTGATCATCCAACTCAGTATCCTGTACCTGCCTTCTCTCCATACCCCCTGATCCCTTTAGCCACAAGGGCCACATCTAACTCCCTCTTAAATATAGCCAACGAACTGGCCTCAACTACCTTCTGTGGCAGAGAATTCCTCATCTCGGTCCTAAAGGATTTCCCCCTTATCCTTAAACTGTGACCCCTTGTTCTGGACTTCCCCAACATCGGAAACAATCTTCCTGCATCTAGCCTGTCCAACCCCTTAAGAATTTTGTAAGTTTCTATAAGATCCCCCCTCAATCTTCTAAATTCTAGCGAGTACAAACCGAGTCTATCCAGTCTTTCTTCATATGAAAGTCCTGACATCCCAGGAATCAGTCTGGTGAACCTTCTCTGTACTCCCTCTATGGCAAGAATGTCTTTCCTCAGATTAGGAGACCAAAACTGTACGCAATACTCCAGGTGTGGTCTCACCAAGACCCTGTACAACCGCAGAACCTCCCTGCTCCTATACTCAAATCCTTTTGCTATGAATGCTAACATACCATTCGCCTTCTTCACTGCCTGCTGCACCTGCATGCCTACTTTTAATGACTGGTGTACCATGACACCCAGGTCTCGTTGCATCTCCCCCTTTCCTAATCGGCCACCATTCAGATAATAGTCTACTTTCCTGTTTTTGCCACCAAAGTGGATAACCTCACATTTATCCACATTATACTGCATCTGCCATGCATTTGCCCACTCACCCATCCTATCCAAGTCACCTTGCAGCCTCCTAGCATCCTCCTCACAGCTAACACTGCCCCCCAGCTTCGTGTCATCCACAAACTTGGAGATGTTGCATTCAATTCCCTCGTCCAAATCATTAATATATATCGTAAATAGCTGGGGTCCCAGCACTGAGCCTTGCGGTACCCCACTAGTCACTGCCTGCCATTGTGAAAAGGACCCGTTTACTCCTACTCTTTGCTTCCTGTCTGCCAGCCAGTTCTCTATCCACATCAATACTGAACCCCCAATACCGTGTGCTTTAAGTTTTTATACTAATCTCTTATGTGGGACCTTGTCGAAAGCCTTCTGAAAGTCCAGATAGAACACATCCACTGGTTCTCCCTTATCCACTCTACTAGTTACATCCTCGAAAAATTCTATAAGATTCGTCAGACATGATTTACCCTTCATAAATCCATGCTGACTTTGTCCAATGATTTCACCACTTTCCAAATGTGCTGCTATCCCATCTTTAATAACTGATTCTAGCAGTTTCCCCACTACCGACGTTAGACTAACTGGTCTGTAATTCCCCGTTTTCTCTCTCCCTCCCTTTTTAAAAAGTGGGGTTACATTAGCTACCCTCCAATCCTCAGGAACTACTCCAGAATCTAGTTAATTCTGTATCATTGAATGTAAATTTTTTTCCACCCACTTTTCCACCAAACTCCTTCACATTTCGTTTGTGCATGGGTTAGTGAAAAAAAATCAAATATGTTGTTTTTAAACCATAAAGAATTTTAATTATACAGAATATATAATATGTCCTTGACTTTCTTTTGTAGCTTTTCTCAGTGGTGTAGATGGAGTTGTTTACAATTTTTATTAACTTTTCTTTTTGGCATTGCACATGTTTCACTATAAATCTGCAATCAATAAATTCTACATTACAAATGGTTTATGGATGAACTCAAGAGTCTGTTGTATTCCTTTAACAGTTTGTTGTGAACGTTGCCTCTTTCAAGTGGGAAACTTCTGTCACTATTTTGTTTCCTGAATTTACTAAATCCGAACCTATTATTTGGTAGAAGGACCTGGATAAACGTGCTTAATTTTCCTGCTTGACTCATTTATTTTGCCTGTCCAATATTCAGTTCTTTCTTGCAGCTGAGTGGAAAGGTCACCAAGTCTCTGGATCCAATACATTTTGTCTGGTATGATTGGCTCAGTAACGTCTGGCATTTCCAAGTTTTCTCTAGTTAAATTTTCACCTCTCTCCTTGTGGGGAACGCTGCTGGATATCTGTTCGACTCCAAGGTAACTATTTACTAGAGTGGTTGGATCAGACGCCACTGCTCCCTCGGGTAAAGTTACTTGCTCACCAGGTAATCTTTGATTCTTCAACTCGGCCCCGTGGGATAAGATGGTCTGACCACAGGTTTCCGACCGCAATTCCAACCTATGACGGTGGGTCTGTTCCTTTTTCAGCTGCCTCGATTGCTTCAGGTATTCTCCATCGAGTGTATGCAGCTGTTTCAATTCAACAAAAAAACGGTATACAAGTAAATTGAACTTCTGTTGGCTTTATGTACATGCAGTTTAAAACAAACATCAACCCTATGAATATATGTAGCACATCCAAAGTAGAAACAGATAAAGTCATATATCCAATGCTGAGAATATAATTGTGCTGCAGTCAACATAAAACATGTAAAACAATATTCTTGATTATTGTTACTTCAATTTTACTAGATAATTTGTTTTCTAAAAACATGGTGATGTGATCAAAATTGTGGTACAATAGATATTTCCATATCGGAGAAAAACAACATTGAAGGTGCAGAGTGGCACAGCTAGTAGAGTTGCTGCCTCACAGCAATGGAGACCTGGGGTTGGTCCTGCCAATCGAGTGCTGTCTGTGTGGAGTTTGCACGCTCCCCCTGTGACCATGTGAGTTTCTTCCAAGTGCTCCGGTTTCCGTCCACATCCCAAAGAGACTGATTGAGGCACACCACTTGCAGAGACTGATTGAGGCACACCACTTGCAGAGACTGATTGAGGCACACCACTTGCAGAGACTGATTGAGGCACACCACTTCCTGATTGAGGCCTTTCTCACCATTCGCCTGGGGTGTGCAGTAGCAAGGTTCGTTTGATTTAACGGACGTGAGCACACAGTTAGCTGCAGACTCCGCCCAGGACAGGAAGGCTCTGCAGGAACGGAAGGGACGTCACGACCGCGGTGCCACAGGTGCTGTCGCCGAGGGAGGACGGACGGAGCCGCGGCTCGAGAGACTAACAGAGACTAACAGAGGCAAAGAGGTTTGCCTCGCACTGCAAGGGAGCAGTGGACCAGACAGGAAGAGCGGACGGAATTACCACTAGACAGCCAAACCAGTAGGTAATTTACGGCTGGGGTGAGTACTTTCCCATTTATAGGAGGTAGGATTATATAAATAAGGGGTGTATCAATACAGTAGGGGATTCTTAAACAGGACCAGTTAATTACCTATATAAGATGGGCGGTCAGGAGATGTGCCAATACTGCGAGATGTGGGAATTTGTCGACACCATTGATGTAGAAGATCCCTACAGCTGCAGTAAGTGTTTGAGGCTAGAGGAACTCCAGCTCCGCATTGATGAGCTGGAGACCCAACTTCATACGCTGCGGTACATCAGGGAGGGGGAGTATTACCTGGATGTTTTGTGCCAGGGGATGGTCACACCGACCAGTTTAACTAATTCAGTAGGCAGTGAGCAAGGAAAGGAAGGTGTGGCCATAAGCGAGGCAGGTAGGGGGAACCAGGAGGAGATGCGGCAGGAGCCACAGCCCTTGTCCCTGACGAGCATGACCGAGGCTCTTACTCAATGTAAGGACGGGATCAGGGGCTGTGGGAGGGATGAGCAACCTGGCTGCAGCACCGTGGATCAGGAGGCCATTCAAGAGGGGGGAGTTAGAAGAAATGCCGTAGTGATAGGGGATAGTATTATTCGGGGGGTAGATAAGGTTCTCTGCGGCCAGCAGAACATGTCCCGAAGGCTGTGTTGCCTACCCGGTGCTAGGGTTAAGGATATCTCTGCGATGCTGGAGAGAAATTTGCAGAGGGAGGGGGAGGATCCAGTGGTCGTGGTCCATGTGGGGACCAATGACATAGGAAGGACGAGGAAGGAGGATCTGCTGAAGGAGTTTGAGCAGTTAGGGAATAAATTAAAAAGCAGAACCTCGAGGGTACTGATCTCCGGATTGCTACCTGAGCCACGGGCCAAATCGGCGAGGGTACGTAAAATTAAAAAGCTAAATGCGTGGCTCAAAGACTGGTGTGGGAATAATGGGTTTGGTTTCTTGGGCCACTGGCACCAGTACTGGGACAGGGGGGATCTGTTCTGTAAGGACGGACTTCACCTGAACGGTGCTGGGACTGGGGTCCTGGCAAATCATATAACTAGGGCAGTAGAGAGGTCTTTAAACTAAGTAGCGGGGGGGAGGTATCAAGGGGGGTAATAACGGCAGGGGTAGAGGAAATAGAGCAGGGTATCAGTGGGGAAGCGGAAATTCAAAATGTGACAGGAGACAGAATTTGTGAAGATAAAGATCTAGATGTAAAAGGGGCAAAAACGGAAAGGAAGGGTAGTAAAAATCATCTGAAAGTGCTTTATCTAAATGCACGGAGTATTCGTAATAAGATAAATGAATTAACGGTGCAATTAAGTATATATAGTTATGATATCGTGGCCATTACGGAGACATGGCTGCAAGGAGATCAGGACTGGGAGTTAAATATAGAGGGGTACTCGACAATTAGGAAAGATAGACAGGAAAGAAAGGGAGGAGGGGTGGCCCTTTTAATAAGGGAGGGAATAACGGCAATAGAGAGGAAGGATATTGCGTTGAAGGATCAGGATAGTGAAACAGCTTGGGTACAGATAGAGAATAATAAGGGGAAAAAAACACTAGTGGGTGTAATTTATAGACCTCCAAATAGCTGTGACGCTGTTAGTCAGAACATAAATCTGCAAATAGTTGACGCATGTAAAAAGGGAACTGCTGTAATCATGGGGGACTTCAATTTTCATATTAATTGGGCAAACCAAACTGGGCAGGGTAGACTAGAGGAAGAGTTTATAGAATGTATTAGAGACGGGTTCCTAGAACAGTATGTTACCGAACCGACAAGGGGGGAGGCAATCTTGGATCTGGTCCTGTGTAATGAAGCAGGATTAATTAAAAATGTCATAGTTAGGGACTCGTTGGGAACAAGTGACCACAATATGGTCGAATTCCATATTCAAATAGAAGGGGAGCAGGTTGAAACTCAGGCTAGGGTGCTTAGTCTAAATAAGGGGGATTATGAAGGTATGAGGACTGAGCTGATCAAAGTTGACTGGGATAGCAGACTCAAGAATAAGACGGTACATGAGCAGTGGTGTACGTTTAAGGGTATACTGTATAACCTTCAAGAAAAATTTATTCCTATGAAGAAAAAAAGGGGTAAGGGTAAGAACAGTCAGCCATGGCTCAGTAAAACTATAAAGGATAGTATTCGGCTGAAGGCAAGGGCATATAAGGTAGCCAGAGATAGTGGGAGGGTAGAGGATTGGGAAGCATTTAAAGGTCAGCAAAAAATAACTAAGAGATTAATTAAGACGGGGAAAATAGACTATGAAAGGAATTTAGCGAACAACATAAAAACTAATAGTAAGAGTTTTTATAGCTATATAAAAAGAAAAAGGGTGGCTAAGGTGAACGTTGGTCCATTGGAGGGTGAGACTGGAGAGTTGTTGGTGGGGAACATGGAAATGGCAAAGGCATTAAACGAGTATTTTGTATCAGTCTTCACCATAGAAGACACAAAAAATATTCCAACGCTGGATAAACAGGGGGCGGTAGGAATGGAGGAGCTAAATACTATTAAGATCACCAAGGAGGTGGTATTAGGGAAATTAATGAGACTGAAGGAGGATAAATCCCCTGGGCCTGATGGATTACATCCAAGGGTCTTGAGGGAGATAGCGGTGGGGATTGTGGATGCATTGGTGATAATTTTCCAAAACTCCCTGGAGGCAGGAACGGTCCCAGTGGATTGGAAAATGGCCAATGTAACACCTATATTTAAAAAAGGCAGTAAACAGAAGGCGGGTAACTATAGACCGGTTAGTCTAACATCGGTGGTGGGTAAAATGTTAGAGACAATTATTAAAGAAACACTAACGGGGCACTTGGATAAACATGACTTCATCGGACAGAACCAGCATGGTTTTGTGAAGGGGAAGTCCTGTTTAACGAATCTGCTCGAATTCTTTGAGGAAGTAACAACCCGGGTGGATAAAGGGGAACCGGTGGATGTGGTATACTTGGACTTCCAAAAGGCTTTTGACAAGGTGCCACATAAGAGACTATTGCTAAAAATAAAAAATTATGGGATTGGGGGTAATATATTAGCATGGGTAGAGGATTGGCTAACAAATAGGAAGCAGAGAGTGGGGATAAATGGTTCATACTCGGGATGGCAACCGGTAACTAGCGGGGTTCCGCAAGGGTCGGTGCTGGGACCCCAGTTGTTCACAATTTATATAAATGATTTGGAGGAGGGAACCAAGTGTAATATATCAAAATTTGCGGACGATACAAAAATGGGAGGAAAAGTAGGGGATGAGGAGGATAGGAAGAGTCTGCAAAAGGATATAGATAAGCTAGGTGAGTGGGCAACAACTTGGCAGATGAAATTTAATACTAATAAATGTGAAGTCATTCACTTTGGGAAAAAAAATGATAGGGCAAGTTATTTTCTAAATGAGGAGGAGCTGCGTTGTAATGCAACGCAAAGGGATCTAGGGGTATTAGTACATGAATCACTAAAAGTTAGTA
Organism: Amblyraja radiata; assembly: GCF_010909765.2. Taxonomy (NCBI): domain Eukaryota; kingdom Metazoa; phylum Chordata; class Chondrichthyes; order Rajiformes; family Rajidae; genus Amblyraja; species Amblyraja radiata. The sequence continues at coordinate 41,909,644 of NC_045959.1, forward strand.
TGCAGGTGCAGCAAGCAATCAGGAAGGCCAATGGAGTTTTGGCCTTTATTGCTAGGGGGATTGAGTATAAAAACACGGAGGTCTTGCTGCAGCTGTACACAGTATTAGTGAGACCACATTTGGAATACTGTGTACAGTTCTGGGGTCCATACTTAAGAAAGGATGTACTAGCCCTGGAGGCAGTGCAGCGAAGGTTTACAAGATTAATTCCTGCAATGAGGGGATTGACATATGAGGAAAGGTTAAGTAGGCTGGAACTCTACTCTTTGGAGTTTAGAAGAATGAGAGGCGATCTCATTGAAACATATAAGATCGTGAGGGGCCTTGATCGGGTGGATGCACCGAGGATGTTCCCAATGATCGGGGAAACTAGAACTAGGGGACATAGTTGCAGAATAAGGGGGGGCTCTTTTAAAACTGAGATGAGGAAGAACTTCTTCACCCAGAGGGTGGTTAATTTATGGAATTCACTGCCCCAGGGAGCAGTGGAAGCAGAAACTTTAAATATATTTAAGACTAAAATAGATGGTTTTTTAGCTGCCAAGGGGATAAGGGGCTACGGGGAGAGGGCAGGGATATGGACCTAGGTATGGTTAGTATAGTAAGACCTGAGTGATCTCCTGGACAAGTGTCGATCGCCTGGATTGGGGTCGGAGAGGAATTTCCCGGATTTTTTTCCCGAATTGGACCTGGGTTTTTATCCGGTTTTTTGCCTCCCCCAGGAGATCGCGAGGTTCTTGGGGTGGAGAGGGGTGATAGCGGTATAAAGGGGAGGGTAGTGTCTTGTGTTCTGTGTCTTGTGTCTACTGTTTGTGGGTAAGTGTGTCTGTTTAGTGTTCAGCCATGAGCGAATGGCGGTGCGGGCTCGACGGACCTGGTGGTCTACTCTCGCACCTACTTTCTATGTTTCTATGTTTCTATGTGCGGGTTTGTAGGTTAATTGGCCTCTAAATTGTCCCTTGTGGGGAAAAGTGGATGCAAAAGTGGGGTAAGGTAGAGCTAGTGCAAACATGTGCAATGGTCGCTGTGGACTTGGGCCATAGGGCCTGTTTCCAGGCTGCATCTCTGAACTAAGCTAATATTACTTAAGTCAACCAAACATGTAAAATTATTCATAATATCACATTTGTTTTACCTAAATTTCATGTCTTATACATGTAATGTGTTATGTACATGTTTTATGTATTTTGTACATAGAAAAAAATGTTGCAGCTGATAAATGTTTCTATAGCATTAGAAAAGAAACAACAAAATGGCTTATTCGACTAACACCAGAAAACTTGTCTTTAGTTTAGTTCAGAGGTACAGTGTGGAAACAGGCCCTTAGGCCCACCGAGTCCACGCTGACCAACACACTAGGGGCAATTTACGGAGGTCAATTAACCTACAAACCTGCACGTCTCCCATGTGGAATGTGGGAAGAAACCGGACCATCCAGAGAAAACCCACGTAGTCACGGGGAAAACGTACAAACTCCACAGACAGACAGCACCTGAGGGCAGTGTGGAACCTGGGTCTCGAGCGTTGTGAATCTGCAGCTCTATTGTTGCGCCACTGTGCCGCCCGCTTGTCTTTTTATTTTGGAAAGAGATTGGGTAAATAGTACTGATAGAAGCAGAAAGTTCTAGATAGGGTCATTGAGAATAAGTGAGTGGGTAGAACAATGACAGACAGTGTTCAATGAGAACAAGCTAGAATTCACCAACTGTGGACCCAAGAAGGATTTCTATGGTGAATATGGTGTATAACCAGTTGCTGTAGAAGAGACAAATGGACTTGACAATCCAATTACACAAATAATAAAAATGTTAGTTGGTTTGTACAAACAATAGACATAAAGATCACTGACCAAAGATGCAAGCAAATAGGTCAAAGTCGAAGTAGGGGGCTACATTGAATCTTGGCAAGATCTTGTTCAGAGTACTAGAATGACCCTTTGATTGCATCAAAGGAAGAACAGTGTGTGAAATGAAGCAAAGAGTATTATCAAGGATGATTTCACTAGTAAGCTGGGTAAAGTGCAGGCCTTGAAACAAGCAAATGTTTTCGGCCAAAATGTAGGCAATATATCCTTTACTGCATGCAGCATTAAAACTCAATGCAATGCTCTATCCTGTTTCTTATCAATGCTCTGTATCAATGGCACATCGTTTCCCAGTACTTTCAACATATCCACACTCGTAATGGACAATGTGGATGTTATACCAGCATTACAATTGAATTGACATATTGGCCTGCTTATTATGTAAACCTTCACTAGACCACCATTTCCCCTATGCCAATATTCTCACCTACATGCTGATGGTCCAATTCATCATTGGCTGCTTTTGTAGCAGACAGAAAGCGACTGCTAACAGTTCCAATTTCTTACCATATGAATATTTTTTATTTGAATATTGTAATAAGGTTTAACATCCAGTAGATGGTGCCTGGGGACAGATATTCTTGACAGTTTGAAAAAATGTTCAAAGCAACTGAGTACGTATAAGGCAACGGTGAAAGGGCGAAAATAGAATGATTTCATCTGTGGTTAAAACATCCATATATTTCACAGAATGCGATGAAACTTAAAAAAAGACCATTCTAAAATTGATGAAAAAACATAGAAACAAATATATTTCAAATAAACAGTTTAAAATTTGAAAATGATATTTTTAATTTTCTGTCAAAATGACATCACATTAAAGCAGTCCGTTTTTTCCATAAGTAAGTCTACATTTCATATTTTCAACATGGATCATCTCTTAAGAAGATCTCTGCAGTCTGAAGAAGGGTCCCGTCCCAAAATGTAACCCATCCTTTTTCTCCAGAGATGCTGCCTGACCCGCTGAATTACTCTGGGACTTTGTGTCACCCTTGGACCATCTCTATCTCTTGCATTCCTTAACTTGATATCCCATCCCTCAATCATGCCTCGGGTTATAGGCTATTGATTAATAATCACCTTAAATTCCCCAGCTACTTTGCTTACAGTTTCTCTATTCCACTTCCCACAATGACTCTTTACTTTCACATTGGTTTTCTATCAGATTTACATTTGTTCTGATGATGCCAGCTTCCAAAGCAGTGCTGGGACTTTAGCTAAATGGTGATTTAGATGAAGGGGTTGAATTTGATTATACAGTTAGCTGATGTACAAAGGTAGGTTTGAAAGTAATCAATTAGGAAGACATGGAGAGTATACAGATAGATAAATATGGTGGTGACAGGATACCCAAATGACAGACGGACAAATGTGAGTAACGCATCTTAGGAAGAATGAAAAAATGAATGTCATTTAAATGGTGTGAACATCTATCTACATGAAACTGAGTTAGCATGTAGATACAACAACTTAGATCATTAAATGGCCTTTATTGTATGGAGAATAGAGTACATGAGAATGTTACAGCTGTACAAAAGTTTCATGACATGGAATACGGCATAGAGTCTGGTCTCCATATATAAAAACCTTACATTGGAAGTGGTGCAATGAAGATCCTCCAAACTAATTCCTGGATGAGGGGATTGCTCTATGAGAAACGATTCACGAGAATTCAACTGTACTATATGGAGTTGAGAAGAATAAAAGGTGTTCCACATGAAGTATATGAGATCCTGAGAGGGCTTCATAGGGATGTTGCTTTGGGAATGTTTCTCTTGATGGCTAGTGTTTAGAACTAGGGGCCATTGTCATAACAATAGTGGCCAATATGCCAGACTGAGATGAAGAGGAGCTTCTTTGCTCTGTAGCTGTGAATCTTTGAAGTTCCCTGGATGTACAATCATTTTGCATATTCAAGGCTTTAATAAATTGATTACTAAATAATAGGGTAATGGGAGGCTGGCATGAAAACGGTTGAGACAAATAGTAAGATTAAACGAGAACTTACCAGTTCGAAGTTTGATCGTTATTTTATGAGGAGTACGTTGAGGGAATACGTGAAGAACCCCGCCAGGACGCATGCGTGTCATTCTTCAAAGCAGCGGTGTGAAATCACAGATAACTGTAATGACTGAACATAGTAAGATTAGAGAAGAAAATACCAGTTGAGTATATGATCAAGGGTGGGAGCGGAGGACACGTATTCCCTCAACATACTCCTCATAAAATAACGATCAAACTTCGAACTGGTAAGTTCTCGTTTAATCTTACTATTTTACTTCGGAGTCACGTGAGTGACTACGTGAAGATTTCAAAGCTCTGTAATTTCATGCCGTGGAAACGAGTCCATGCATCACATCTGCCTTAATTGATAGTGGGAGGAATTGTGTTAACATGTTTAGACATGAATCCAACATTGAAATCCATGATAAATTGTTAACAACTAATTATAGCCCCTATTTATGGGGTGAAATTATATTACAGAACTTAAAATTGGCTCTGCAAAGTTCCAGTTTAACTACTGGTTTGTGGTAGAATAGTTGGAACATTTTCCCCTGATCCATCCTGCTGTCTCGAGGATTTGGTTCATTGGTACATCCAACTCCATAGCTGCCGATGTAGTTGCAGCCCTGGTGGAATAAGATTTGAATATGTTAGTATCCACCCCAGCTGTTGTTAAAACCTGTTTCAGCCATCTGGAAATAGTTTGAACCGACACTTTTTCGTGGGTTTGTTTGTGGCTGATTAGTAGTGCCATCTCATAGCCTCAGATGTTTTTGGTGTTCTCCATATAGAACAATAATTGTCTTATTATACAGAGACGATATCTGTAGGGTAATCCCTAAATTCTATTTTGAGGCCTGATGATCCCGGTCTGTTCTGTTTGACTAATTCGTAATATGAAACGTTATATTCCTGTTGAAGAAGTCATATAGTCCAGCCTTAACTTATGTACGACTGTACCCTTAGTGCCGTGACCAAAGCCATCAGCATGACTGTTTTGTGCGTCAGTCTTTGCAGGGACAGAGCTGTTGCTGGAGACCAATTCCTTAGCAACGTTAGGGCAATACTCATATCCCATTTAGAGAGTACCTGGTTCTTGGGGGATAGATATTAAAAATTCCCCTCATAAGTTTGGTTACCAGGGGTGAGTCCCAACAGAATGACGCTCTGATCCTCGCCATAGATATGTTGATAGGGCACTTCTGGCGCAGTTAATGGCACTGTAACTGAGCCCCTCATCATAATGGAGGCCTGCCAGGAATTCGAGAACAGACGTTATGTTCATCAAACTGTAGGTGATGTTGTTTCTGTGACAATATATCTCCCATTTCCTGATGTATACCAGATATAGGTTTTGGTGGACTGTCTGTGGCCCGCTGAGATAATGTTCAATGTTCGGTCCGCCAGTCCCAGTTGCAGTAGAGGTTTCTTTAGACTCTACAAATTGATAGGTTTGTTGTTTTTGACATGGATGGGTTCCCCTGTTACGGGATGAACCAATAATCTGGTTGTTTCAGGATGGTGATGCATGATTAAACCCCATGTTGAGTATCACAGGGAACCATGGTTAAGTAGGCCAATCGGCACTACCAATTAACAGACGCTGAGTCTTGTTGTATTTTTCGTAATACCCGACTGATGATGCAGAAAAGGAGAGAATGCATAGATAAACAATTGCCCTCTCAATGCAGTGAAAAGCATCTGTCCCTGCTGTCCCAGGGTCTGGTTCCCAAGAAACACAGTTTGGTAACTGGTGATTAAGTCTTATTTTATTGAATTTGCGTGACCTGATGTCTGTCACTGAATTTTGGGTTACCTGGTAGGTAAGTAGCTGATATTCCAATATTTCTCTGGATACACCATTACCAAATTGTATTAGTCAGATTGTCACTCTGTAGTCTAACACGCTGGTGATTTATCCCAGAGCAGTATGACTTTAGGCCATAGAACGCACCCCACATTTCCAGGTAGTTTATGCCCAGTGTCTGTGACAATGATGCTTCCTGTGCCTTTCATCTACCTCCACAGATGGAGATGGAAATTGTCAGTACCCCAACCAAGCGCACTGGCATCAGTTTGTAACACCACTAAGGGTTTGCTGATAACGATAGGGTTGGAACAATGCCGAATGTTATCCCTCCACCATTTTAATTCCATAAGCTTTGATTGGTGGCTTATTGGTCTGTCGAAATGACCAGTATTAACTTTGAGTGTTTGTATTTTGCCCTTTGTAGATTTTTGGTAATACAAAGGTCCAAATTGTGTGGCTGGAAAGGCAGACACTATATGCCAATTATACTTGCTACCAATCTGATAGACGGTTCACTGATGTCAGTGGGGTTGTTGCAGGCCTCAGTTAAGACTGTAGCCTTGTCCTTTGGTAAAGTCACCGACATGTGAGCTGTCAATAGTGAACTCCAAATAATCCATTATGTTGGTAGGCGTTAGTTTAGATTTAACTAGATGGATGATAACCCAGTTTTCACCCAATTATATGGTGGCTGTTACAGCTAGTTAGGCCAACTCCAAAGTTATGCCCACAATTAGTATGATCATATGATTATGTATTTGGTAGAGCTCTATACTGCCAGAGCTGCCCCATCCAGTTGAATTTTTTAAAATAACGTTTGTGATCAGTCCGTGTAGCCACTGAATAGTAAGCATCTTTTAGGTCGATGCTAGCCATGGAGTAGCCTTTGGAAATCAGTCCTTTAGCAGTTACCAGTTCCCATTTTGTACTGAATATATAGTACAATGTATTCCAGCCAATCGTGTTGGGTTTACCCATTACCCCTTTTGCACAATTCAATGGTATATCCCTGGATACTGCTTAGGATATAAGTGTCTGTAGTTAATATACACCATATCCAAAAGAGTGTAATCTCCCACCAATGTGTGTATTATCCACTCTTCCTATAATTTGTAAGGGACCAGACCCACCTACCTCCATTGTTACCAGTGGAAGTTTGCTTCTTCTGTGTGGTCTTCGTGGAGGTTGAGGCGCCGGTGTCTGGGTTTGTTTTTGGGTTGGGGGTTCTATGGTCTAAAAGACCGCTGTCCTGTATGCCCGGCCTTTGAGCTTTCACCAGCTTCTCTTGTTCTGCTGGTGGGTGCATAAGGGTGCTGTCTTTGGCTGTAGGAGATCCTTAATGTTGTCGCCTTTATGAGCCCCAGGGCTTTCCTAAGTCCTGTTCCGACATGTTTCCAGATGCTATGTCCACGACTGGAACATTCAGGGATGCGCAGTTTCCTGTTCCCAAGTATTTTTGCAGTGGTGTCCATCGTGGTCTGGCTGTATGTATTTGGACACCATGACCAGTAGATTTTGCCTTCCTGCACCCCCTGCACACTTGTAATTTTGTTCATCAAAACCCCTCTTCAGGGTCAGCCCAGAATTGACCCCCCAGTACTCCCCTCTGACGAGGGAGATGCACTGTGCAGCCCTACAAGAGGTGCTGCTGTGGGTTTTACATAGTGCCCACAGTGACTAGACTCCATCTCCCGGAGCCTGTCATGTTGGAGCTCGGCTCCATAAGCCGCTCCAACTTTCTTTCATGTTGGAGCTCGGCTCCATAAGCCGCTCCAACTTTCTTTTCCATGTTGGAGCTCGGCTCCATAAGTCGCTCCAACCGGCTCCAGCGCTCACGGTCGCTGGTCGCCCAAAGTCGGACTCATCAGTCAACGACTCTTTTGGTTTTCTTCTTGCCTTCCCGTCCAGACGCAGTGTTTAATCTGGCCAGTGCGGGGGCGAAGTCGGGCACAGCTGTTCCCTTACGGATGATTCCTGTGCCGCCGGCCGCTGCTGGCGTCCGCAACTCCGCGGTCTTCCCCCGCCACCTTTGTCGCAGCTCTGGTCGACTTCTTCGCCTTGTGCATATTTCCCCCACCTGTAGAACAGTATGGGAACAATAAAGACCGCAGTATCACTTACCTGCAGGTCCAGGTTTAAACTATCGCTACGGGGGAACGTCGTTCCACCCCGCCTCCTGCCATATAACCATATAACAATTACAGCACGGAAACAGGCCATCTGGACCCTTCTAGTCCGTGCCGAACACGTATTCTCCCCTAGTCCCATATACCTGCGCTCAGACCATAACCCTCCATTCCTTTCCCGTCCATATAACTATCCAATTTATTTTTAAATGATAAAAACGAACCTACCTCCGCCACCTTCACTGGAAGCTCATTCCACACAGTCACCACTCTCTGAGTAAAGAAGTTCCCCCTCATGTTACCCCTAAACTTCTGTCCCTTAATTCTCAAGTCATGTCCCCTTGTTTGAATCTTCCCTACTCTCAGCTTGTCAAAGTCGACGGCCCCATTCTGAATAGTCTCCCGCCCGGCCGTGGTGTTCTGGCTGGCGCGGGACCAAAAGTCGGCACAGCTGATCCCACTTACGGGGCTTGTGCCTTTAGCTGCTGCTGGCTCCCGCAACTTCGCGGTCCTCCCCAGCCAGCTTCACTCGCAGCACATGTGGACACTATTTTGTCCAGCTTCCCCCCCTGTGTAAAAACAGCGCGGGGACAAACACTACCGCAGAGTAAATCACTTACCTGCAGGTTGCGGTTTCAAACTTACCGCTGCGGGGGAACGCTCCACCCCGCCTGTCGTTTCGCAAGCGTGAAAGCGATATGACACGCATGCGTCCTGGCGGGGTTCTTCACGTAGTCACTCACGTGACTCCGAAGTAAAATGATCATAACATCCGTAATCCTACTGGATGGCAGAAGAGGCTGAAGTGACCACAGAGCCTACTCTGCTCCTATTTCTAATGTTCGTTATTCAATAGATTATTCTCTGTCTTTTCCAACATGAAACCACCACCAAATATGTTTCCTCACCCTTGACGTACTGAAAGGATCTTTCAGGCCTGATAGTCTGAGTTACTGGGCAACAACACACAGACTCTTTGGCCTTCCCAGTACACTTGCTCAAGCAACTGTAGAAGATGCTTTCACACTTTTTGCCCTTACACTGCTCAGCATTCCAACCTCCTGCCAGGCGAAGCAACAATTTACGTACTTCTTTCAGTAATATTTGCTGCCCATGAGGCAATCTTGGGGAAATGCATCACATACTGGGTAGCTGCTGTGTGTTAAATTCTTCTTCCTTTGTGGAACACCATAAGCATAACACAGTCTACAGACAAAAATGCTGGAGAAACTCAGCGGGTGAGGCAGCATCTATGGAGCGAAGGAATAGGTGACTTTTCGGGTCGCGACCCTTCTTCAGACTAATGTGGGGGTGGGGGCGGAAAGAAGAAAGGAAGAGGCGGAGACAGTAGGCTGTGGGAGAGCTGGGAAGGGGAGGGAAAGGAGGGAGAAAGCAAGGACTAACTGAAATTGGAGAAGTCAATGTTCATACCACTGGTGTGTAAACTACCCAAGTGAAATATGAGGTGCTGCTCCTCCAATTTGCCATGGGACTCACTCTGGCCATGGAGGAGGCCTAGGACAGAAAGGTCGGATTCGGAATGGGAAGGGGAGTTGAAGTGATGGGCCACCGGGAGATCAGGTTGGTTAATGGCTACAGACACTCCAAAGCCATCTACAATGTTCCATTGAAGTTTACCATAGATACGAGAAACAGCATCTTGAACTCAACAATGAGCTCAGTGTTGTTTTAGATCATAACACCACCACATTTACTCTGGGGCACACTGCAGATCAATACACTAGCTATTCTGTTTTATGCCTTCCTTAGACTCTATGAATGGAATCTATTACCACTATTCAGACGTACAATTTCATCGTTTTTGCCATTTAATCTGTTCTGTCATCCATTTTATCATAGATATTTTGTTCTTGTCGTTCTTTCCCCAAAACCTCTTTCTCTGTCTCCTTGCTTACTTGTTATATTTCAAAGATGTTTCTGTTCTAATGAAAGCGGATTGACCAGAAGAGCTAACTCTTCTTCTCTGTCCCTATATATTTGCAACATAGCTCACATATTTCTTGCATTTCTCTTTATTAGAAAGCCATCATTTTAATAAAAATGAAATACATTTGCCTGACATCAATAAATGTTATATATTTTGTTAAGTTTTAAAGGTAAAAAAAGGTTTTAACTTTTTTTAGAAATGAAGATTAAAATAATAAATCTGTCATCCCTTCTTTGTCTAATGTTTTTTTAAAATCAAGAAATAAAACCTCCATGAGATTTGCACATAATTAGTGTTTCAATAAATGGCAGGACGCTAACATTAAGGTACATGTATTTTCACAATGAGAATGGTGGCACTGACAGGTGGTGATGGTGTGAGACCAAAAACAAATAACAGCCTCACTTGAAGTTGCCTTCACGTTTGTCTTAGGAAAGAACATTTAGATACTCAAATTTGCAGCATTGTGGCTTGACAGAATAATGATTTTTCTTTAACTTGCGAGCTGAACAATTTACAGTATTTTCATTCCAACCACACAGATGCTTTAAATCTTAAAACAGGCAAGAAAAATGTAGTAAAATTCATTAAAGCATTCCTGCACACAAGGAATAAGACTATAGTAAATGCCGGCAGGAAATTATTTTTGATTGTGCTTTTGAATGGTGAATTACATACAGATGTAATTTGAAACAGTTGGTGTATGCCTTTAAAAAAAATGAAAAGCACTGTTCTACCATAGCAGCATGAATTAGCACAGAATTATGGTTATTTTTAGTATTAAACAAATTATACGTTAAGAAATATTTTGAAATTAATTTCAACGGATGAAGATTTTGAAAATAAAAGCTGTCTAGATATATTAATAATCAGCTCAATGCTGTACGGATTTATCTGTAAACTTAACAGAATCTTTCTCATATTGTTCTTATCCTGGTTTAATTGTAGCAATGAAATGAAATGAGACAATTTATTATTATTTAAGATGAGAATTGGGAGTTGCAGAATTTATTTCTGAATATATACTGACTTTACTGGCGTCATTATTTGAAACAACTTAGTTTCAATCAATATCGGTAATGATTCATTCTGTTGATTAAGAACTGACTCCATCTCTACATGTCAGATAATTACTAAGATAGCCTGTAATGTGAATGCATCACAACTTGTCTCATTCACTTCTTATTCCCTTAACAGTCTAATGACTTATTTCTATTCTGCAATACTAACTCTCTTAGGCTTTAAATTCTGTTACCTTAAGACAAAAGGCAGACATTCCCATTGAATAAAAAATGACCTAAATATAAATTGCTGAGTGTCTGACAGCATTATAAACAATATTGTTGGATCATATGAAAGAGCATTTAAAATTAGGTGGATGAAAAGCACTGGAGTTGTAATGTTTTTCACTGATTTTTCTTTTAACTATAAAGAATTAAACAAAACAGATATGTGATTTTTTGCTAATCTCAGGATTGAGATCCTAATTATATGAATCTTATCTCTTGAAAACCCACCATTCTGAAACTCAATAAATTTGTGGAGCTTCATAATATTTGTACGAAATGTGACATTTTAAAGCAACATTTCCACCAGTTCTTACACCATTGACAAAGTTCATATGTTTTCAGGGCTAAGACAGTCGTTCACCACTCTGTGCGTGATTACTGGAATTCTGGACAAATGGGTCACTAGTGTGAAGTACACATTTTCAATACTGCAATAAAAATTTAAAGCTATATTTTCCTCTCTGGATTAGGTTGACAGGAGAGATGGAAAAGTGTACGGACAGCAAATCCATTAAAAATTGTAAACAGATTCCTCTTCCACCTTTACTACTGCTTTGAGATTTGGTCTCAAGCTGAAATGGAGCAAGAATTGTACATGTGATTGATTGTTTAGACCTTGTTTAAAAATTACATTTTATATCATGTGGGCAATTTTCAAGTAATAGTCCTGCTTTTTTGTCATAGGCAGGGAGTTTAATACTGAGGAGTAGACGAGGCTTGGTGCGGAAAAGGGGTCACCTTATCTCCTTCTTGGACGCAGATGGAAGTTAATGGAACTACATTTCTGAAGTGATTACAAGGTGCAATCTCTGCTACCTCTTGTGTTTAGCACAAGCAACAAAGGTTGTATTACTACATTACCACTGAATCATCATTCAGATGAGATGTTGTGTTATTCAGATTGACAAAATCCTATCAAGACATTCAAGAGAGTTTACTGTCATGTGTCCCAGATAGGACAATGAAATTCTTGCTTTGCTTCAGCACAACAGAATATAGAAGGCATGAATACAGAACAGATCAGTGCAAATGAACAGATAATGGCTATTAATGTTCAGAGTTTTGTTTGAGTTGAGTTCAATAGCCTGATGGCTGTGGGGAAGAAACTGTTTCTGAACCTGGACGTTGCAGTCTTCAGGCTCCTGTACCTTCTACCTGAAGGAAGCGGTGAGATGAGTGTGTGGCCAGGATGATGTGGGTCCTTGATGATGCTGCCAGCCTTTTTGAGGCAGCGACTGTGATAGATCCCCTCGATGGTAGGGAGGTCAGAGCCGATGATGGACTGGGCAGTGTTTACTACTTCTTGTAGTCTTTTTCGCTCCTGGGCACTCAAGTTGCCAAACCAAGCCACGATGCAACTGATCAGCATGCTCTCTACTGTGCACCTGTAGAAGTTAGAGAGAGTCCTCCTTGACATACCGACTCTCCGTAATCTTCTCAGGAAGTAGAGGCGCTGATGTGCTTTCTTTATAATAGCATCAGTGTTCTCGGACCAGGAGAGATCTTCAGAGATATGCATGCCCAGGAATTTGAAGCTCTTGACCCTTTCCACCATCAACCCGTTGATATAAATGGGACTGTGGTTCCCCATCCTACCCCTTCCAAATTCCACAATCAGTTCCTTGGTTTTGTTGGTGTTGAGGGCCAGGTTATTGTGCTGGCACCATTTGGTCAGTCGGTCGATCTCACTTCTATACTCTGACTCGTCCCCATCAGTTATACGCCCCACAACAGTGGTGTCGTCAGCGAACTTGATGATGGAGTTCACACTATGACCGGCTACGCAGTCATGAGTATAGAGTGAGTACAGCAGTACAAGCACACAGCCTTGAGGTACTCCCATGCTGATTGTTATCGAGGCTGACACCTTTTCACCAATTCGAACAGTCTGTGAATGAGGAAGTCGAGGATCCAATTGCAGAGGGATGCGCAGAGACCCAGTTCTGAGAGTTTGGTAACCAGCTTGGAGGGGATGATTGTATTAAATGCCGAGCTGTAATCAATGAATAACAGCCTGACATATGAATTTTTGTTGTCCAAGTGGTCTAGAACGGTATCATGGATCATTTAGAAGGATTTGATTTGATTTATTTGTGGAATGTGGATTACACTGTCCCGGCAGTCATACGTAGTCAGCATGCACAGTGCTTAACCCACCCCAGCCGACAGTTGCACCAGGAAGCTGTAGCCTGGCAGGTAGCAGACTGGAGCGCTACATGCCCAGGAGGAAGCGCAGCATAAGTCCTTTTCTTCGGCCACTTTGGGAAATGGTGAGACTCCTGTCGGAAGCTGTAACATTCGAGATCGCAGCCACGAGCCACCTTCCCTGTCGGCTTTGCCTGCTGACCCAGAGCCATTCCCAGTGCACCACCGATGGAGGAAATGGGCCTAGCTGCAGCCATGCTCTACATGGGGGGTGGCATAGTGGCACTGCCTTATTGTGCTGTAGACCGGGGTTCAATCCTGACCTCAGACGCTGTCTGTACGGAGTTTGCACATTCTCCGTTACCTCGTGGGTTTTCTCCAGGTTCTCTGGTTTCTACCCACATTCCCACGATGTACAGGTTTGTAGGTTAATTGACTTCTGTAAATTGTCCCGAGTGTGTAGGATAGAGCTTGTGTATGGGCTTGCGTTGGGCCTGTTTCCACACTGTATCTCTAAACTAAACTACTTGTGGAAAGGGAGACCCACCCACAGGGGAAACTCATACCCACTTTTCTTCTTTAGACAGCACCTTCCAAACCCACATCCTCAACCAACTAGGACAAGGCACTGATAGCATTGCAAAAGTTCCACTAGAGGTTACCCTCCAATCCACACTCCATCCTCACTTGGAAATATATCGCTGTTCCTTCACTGCCATGAGGGTCAACATCCTGGAACTTACTCCTGAACAGCAATGTGGGGTACCTGCCCCTCAAGGACTTCTGTGGCTCAAGAAGGCAGTTCACCATAACATTACCAAGGGCAACGTAGGGATGGGCAAATAAATACTGACAGTCTGCAAAACCCTCCTCCTTTCAATGAGTATATTCCAAAAAATGTTGCTTTATTCAAGCAAATTTTGGCTCACATAATTAGGCTGTTTTGTGTGATTTGTGAATGGTTTAGTGACCTCACAAGGCCTTTGCATGTATTCCACTGCAGTACTGCGGAAGCAATGATCTGCAAACAACTGAGTATAGAAGTTGGAAGGTCATGTTGTAGTTGGGTAAGACGTTGGTGAGGCCACTTTTAGAGTATTGTGTCAGTTCTGGGCACTGTGTTATAGGAAGGATGTTGTCAAGCTAGAAAGGGTACGGAGAAGATTTATGAGAATGTTGCCAGGACAAGATGTGAGCGAGAGGGAAAGGTTGAGTAGGCTGGGTCTCTATTCCTTGGAGCGCAGGAGGATGAGGGGTGATCTTATAGAGGTGTATAAGATCATGAGAGGAATTGATCAGGTAGATGCACAGAGTCTTTTGCCCAGAGTAGGTGAATCGAGGACCAGAAGATGTAGGTTTAAGGTGAAGGGGAACCGATTTAATAAGAATCTGAGGGGTAACTTTTTCACACAAAGGGTGGTGGATGTATGGAACAAGCTGCCAGAGGAGGTAGTTGAGGCAGGGACTATTCCAACATTTAAGAAACAGTTGGACAGGTACATGGATAGGACAGGACTGGAGGGATATGGACCAAACGCTGGCAAGTGGGACTAGTGTAGCTGGGACATGTTGGCCGGTGTGGGCAAGTTGGGCCGAAGGGCCTGTTTCCACTCTATGACTCTAACTGATCTTCCAACCAACCCTTCCATAAACTGTCATAGAGAGTTAGTAAATTGTGTGTTATGAAACAGTTTTAGTAAACCTCATTGCATTTGTATGCAACAGCCAGCCAAAGAGTAAATTGGAGACACAAGAGACTTCCGATGTTGGAATCTTGAGCAAAAATCAAACTGCTGGAACAATTCAGCGGGTCAGGTAACATTTGTGGAGGGAAACGGACAGGCAATGATTTGGGTCGGGTTGTCAGTCGGCAGAAAGGTTCCAATTCAAAGTGTGATTTGTCCATTTCCCTCCACGTATAGACATGCTTTAGTTTTTGCACTATATTGTTTTATTTTTAATTTATTGAATGTCTTCTTGTTGCTTATGGTATCTACTGAGTGCTATGTTTACATACCTGTTATGCTGCTGCAAGCTCCCCGTTGGATTGCAACCTTGTCGTGGTCGGGGAGCTTGTGTGTCTCAGTGACCCCTAGAGCTATGCCAGCGGCAGATTCGTCTCCTGTTAGGGTCTCCCGTGCTGGACAGGTCAAAGGGTAGAGGCGAGACGAAGAGCGATCCACTTGTCCTCCAGGTTGGAGGTTGAGCACAGGGCTAACAACCCTGTCTCGTAAAACAAATATGTTACGGAAACAGCAACTGAAGTAATCAACAAGGAGTGGAGGACCTTCGTTGCTGCCCTACATGCCAGGAGGCATAATAGGCAGTAAGTAAGTAAGTAAGTAAGTATGCTACTGCAAGGAATAATTTCATTGTTCCGTTTCGGGACATATGACAATAAAACACTTGACTCTTTAAATATTTTGCTGATTACCAATTAAATGGTTATTTACATTTTTAGGTGTTCTTTTTGTAAATAGATTTATTGTAGACTAGTTCACTTGGCCTAATGGCGATGGATTTACAAGCTATTGTTATTTGATAAACGGCCACACTATCTCAAATCCGGTTAGTCAATTATTTGTAAACCAAGAGGTTAAATTCTAATGGCTAAACAAATTTTCTAGGTTCCTGAAGAGTTAAGGCAATTTTATACAGAAATAGAGCAATTTTTTTGGTCAAAGGTTTAATCAATTATCACATTAAAACTGGATATGTTCGTGTAATTGTACCTGTTGGTGCAGCAGTTCTATGGACTCAATGCTGGATTTCAATCTGCCGTGCATATCTTCAATAGCTGCAAGTTTTTCTGCTTTGAGGTTCTCCTGCTCATGCCTAATGCAAAAAGAACAGAAATAATTCACTGTCTTCTATGCTACCTAAAAAATTGTTTCCAATGGAAAGAATGGTTTTGAAAATGTGATTTGCTGGCAGTTCTGCAGACAGACACTGGCAACAAAACCACCTCCTACAGGCTATCAGGTTTCTTGCTGGTTATGGAAATCATCTCTTAGCTTATTATTTATCACTCCTTCGGTTTCTGCAGGCAGGGAGGGACTTTATTTTCTCCAAGGACTTGACCAGTGTAACTGTTGAATGATTAAGACCAATGCAGGCTGCTGTTCTCAATTACACTTATAGAAGTGGAACAGAGGCATTGCATATTGGACAATATGTAAACTGTTGGTAACATCAGCTTCCTATGTAGATAAAACTACACAGGAGCTATACTTGGATCATTATTTTCATCTTGATGTTCTCCAGCACTGTGAATAATAACAACTTAATGGCAAATAAACAAAATAATGTTTCTGTGGTGTTGCTCGAATGCAGTAATGCAGTAAATAGAGGACGTCAAGGAGGAGAAATGAAGATCAAGGCGGTTGGGATACAGAATAAAAAACAGTGGTGATTTCATGATTTTTTTTTAAAGCATGGCATTGGAGAACGACCCAGACAGGAAGTTCCAGAGGGAGGAGAGCAGTAGAAAAATGAGTACATTGGAAATAGCTGGCAAGGTGAGAATGATGAACAAAGCTCTAAAAGAACAATAAACGTAGAAATTGGATAAATTAGAAACAGTTTTTCAAGTGCAAATTGCACATAGATGAGGTTTAACAGGGGGTAGATTAATCCAGTAATGATTTCCCTGTGAAATTGCACCAATTGGGCAATAGGCCCAGGCATTTTGGTGTACAATTACCCTCCTGCTTGTCTCACGTTTGGCCTGCTTCAGTCGCGTGTCTCATAAGGTTACAAGTCATTTCCTTCTTTACGAACAGTTCTGGAGCATGTGGCACAATCTGTTACCTTCGTTGCCTACTTGTGGCACAACTAGAATACACCGGGTCATGCCAATGCGGCTTAAATGCCTTGAGGGAGAATTGTATGGGAAAGCAGGGCAATTCTAGTACCACACACATCCCATCAGTAACGAGGCATAGATTCTCCATTTAAAGGAACAATCTGCAGTCATCTGCAGTCCCACCTAGATAGATTAGATAGATTAACTTTAATTGTCATTCAGATATACACATAGACACAGTGCACAATGAACGAAATTTAGTTGCATTGACTCTTCAAAGTAGCAGCAGAATATAACATTTATATCAGGTGATCAGTAAAAGTGCTTAGTGTGTCCATAAAAAGTGCTTCATGTGCATAGTTCTGTAAAATAGATATGTAGGAAAGTTATTAAAAGTGGTCGGCACATCCCCTAAGCAGACGCCCCGGTATATTATCCGGTCCGGCTGCCTTTCGCTTGTCAATGCCCTCCAGGATTCTGCGGACTTCAGCAGTTTCAAAAGACAGTGTCTGTTCTCCTGGTTGAGGCTCTAATTTCCTCACTGTAGTGGTGTTCAGTGCCTCAAACCTGCCGAAATAATTATTGAGTTCATTGAGAAAGTCTGTGTCATCCTTACAAGACATCTGAGGGGCCTTGAAGTTTGTTATGGCCCGGATGCCTTCCCACATGTTCCTGGTGTTGGTATCATCCTGGAAGAAACCCTGGATTTTCTGTCCGTGGGCGCGCTTTGCTTTCCTTATTTCACGGTTGAGGTTGGCTCTCGCTGTTCTCAGAGCCCCCAAATCACCAGATTTAAAAGCCGCATTCCGTGCTTTCAGCATGGCACGCACCTCTGCAGTAATCCAAGGTTTGTGGTTGGCCCGGGTTATGATGTTCCTGATGACACCTGGTTAGCTTAAGCTCACTACAGGCTGCTCAAGCAAACTCCAGTTTATAGAATATGCTTGAGTTAACTGTAGTACATATAAGCTCGTTAGTATTGATAGAGCTACTAAACATCTTGTATTGAAGAAAGTTGACGCTCAAGCAATTGTGTGGCTTGTACAAAAATATCAAAACCATAGGGTGCAGGTACATATACAATTCAGCACCCCTTTCACCTTAAAGAAACTAATAACCCCTCATCAGCAACAACTATGTACACACCATACATTATTGTGCTAATTTGCAATTTACAAACCTGTAAAATTAATTATTTGCCGAGAAATATATTTGGAGTGAACAACAATAAATGTAATTAAAAATAAACCTAGTTCTCTCAATTGCACACTTAAAATGATAAATAGGATTGCCACATCATCTGCTCCCAGCATGATAATCCCTTTTTGATAATACATTGTGTTACATACCTTTTTAAAGTAACTCTTAATGTTCATATTTGCAAACAACTGCAGCATTTACAATTGCACATAAAACTCGTATTACGTGATGTAGGTCATACTTATTTTTCATTTATTTGTCATTATTTTTGTTTTTTTCTCATATTAATAATCATTACCAGGTAAAATGGCATTGGGCATTTTAGTGCACAATTCAATTCTGTGCATCTAATGTTTGACCTGTGACAGCGGCCACACTTACTTTGGAGGCTCCTCGGACGTGGGATGAAATCGCTGGAGACATCAGTCGTGGAGAGCAAGGGCCGGTAGGGGGTGAACCGGGTAATGCCTCCAGCGCCTTTAGGTAAGCTGTAGGAGGTTACCCTGGGGCACAAGATGGCTGGCAAGGGGAAATTAGGGACAATGGTTCATGGGCCGAGCCGATCGTGGGTAACGGAAGGGATCGGGAGCCGCTTTGGTAGAACGAACACGTGGTAATCTGGACTTTGAACTGAATAAAATGGCGCCAAACATGGCGGCTCTGGCATTATTATATGCAAAATGAATTACACTGTGCAATGCTTAATTGCATATGTGACAATAAATATCCATTGAATATCCATTGAAGTCAGACCCATCATACTGTAAGTTATGCACCACCCCATTTCAGCCCTTTCTCTGTAACTTTGTCTTTGCACTTTGTGGTGGGCTCAGCAGGCACTTGCATAATGAGCAGCACCTGCCCAAGAATCTCGCTGCTAACCAAAATATCAAAGGTGTTTTTCTTGCTGTTGCAGCAAATTAAATGTACACAACTCTTGCCGGCTGCCACCCAAACAGTCAACATTGCAAAGCTATTGATATTGAAAAAGAAACGTATTCCTGAAGTGTACTCTTTCTTGATATTATCAGCACATGCTGCGACCCAAATTCAGATTAAAAATATTATATCCAGTGTCAGGGGCTTTCAGCATAAAGTCATGGAAAATGTACAATGCAAGAGGCATTCAAGCCACTGTACCCGTGCCCATCAAAATGGAGCAACCCAAGTTAATCTTGACTTCCAGTGCTAGGTGGGTAGCCCTGTGGGTAACATTTCTCACACACACATCCAGGTATGTTTTTAGGTAAGATATGAATTTCTGTTTTTACCACCTTTTCAAGCAATGAACACCACATGCCTACCATACCTCTAATGGTCATAGCAATTATTTAAAGAAATGTAAGCTCTTACTTTTGCATCTCACTGCTATGGAAAATAGATCCTTTGTAGTTAGTACCTTCAGCATTTTATTTACACTGATCATTTGTGACCTCTTTGACATGCATCTTTTGCATACACAGGCCTAACCTCCTTCTTGGAAGTTCCCAGAAGAGAATGTTTAACTCACCTGGTAGCCCAGGCTTTACACTCCTCTTCAGAAAGTCTATCACCAAAGTCCATCTGTTATGGTACTGAGTATCCTAGTTACGAATTTTTCATTTCCTGCGATTATCTTTTTTGCTGCGACGGCCCCTGACCACACTGGAGGCATCATGAGATCCTGACTCTCAACCATATTTGAACACGAGTTTGTTTGAGCAAGGATAGTTCGTCCGATAGGTTGAGTGGCTCCTGGATCTCTTTGTTATTTTCTGAAATGCTCTGTCCCTAAAACCAATCAATAACTATGATTGTAGATGCAGGACTTTGGCTCATAACCATACCTGGAAACTGGACTCATCTGTTTCCACTGGTGATCCCACAAGTTATCTCACTCAAAACTTGGGGATCCCCTCCTGCACAGATGCCCAAGCTATTTTGTTACATTGCAATAGAAAGTTTTAAAAGTGTTTCAAATACAGAAATATGCAAATGTAACACTACGAACATGCATATGGATGGAGACATTCAGTTAATACTAATGCACCTGGCCAGTTGTACTATTCGTTCGCTCGTGTGTCAGACGACGTGTAGCTCGTTGTTGGCTTCTGTCGTCGTCCAACATGTTGACAGAATTGTCACCCGATGCGCCAGAGTGCATCGCGTCGTCGCTTCCAGGGATCGCCATGAGGAGGCTTCTGTCATGATCCCCAATTGTACTATGAACCCCTATCTATACCTGCTTCCACCTCATCCCCCTTAGATTCTAGCACATGTTTGGAACTCAACAGGACTGATCTATTTTTTGCCCTTATGCAACCGATGCAAAAGTGGGTGACTATGTTTAGCTGATGCAGGGACTTGCATCTTGTACATGTTCTGCTCTCATAGTTAAAGAATTGGAATGGCATTCTGAGGCCTGGTATCTCCCGTAATACTCACACGACTTACCACCTTCCTGCATGATTTCTTTATCTTTAGTCAGAGGCTGATGAATCTGTGGAATTCATTGTCACAGACACCTGTGGAGGCCAATGCAATGGATATTTTTAAGGCGGAGATTGACAGATTCTTGATTAGGCTGTCAGGGGCTATGGAAGAAGGCAGGAGAATGGGATTGAGAGGGAAAGATAGATCAGGCATGATTGAATGACAGTGGACTTGATGGGCCGAATGGCCTAATTCTGCTCCTAGAACTTATGAACATGAATAGGTTTCTGCATGTTTAGTATTTTTGCTGGGGTTCCCCAGTTTGTACATCCAGTAAATTCACAGCAGCTGACTGAGAAATATCTGAAAATTGTGGCTTTTAGTCAGTGTATTCAGTCTGACAACACATTTGCTAATTGTTTCTTCTGGTCCTGGTTACATGTGCCAGACTGGTAACTCTTTGAAGTGGCTAGGCATAACTGTCTCTTCAGACCTTTTACACCTTCATAATAAATTTCATCCATATTTGTGGTGCAAGTCAATGCGCCAGTGTCACGAATATCTCAAGTAGTAACATTGCTTTCTTCTTTTTGCAAACGCCCACATTTCTCTGTTCTGTGCCTTCCTCTGCAACCTTAATGATAAAGTTTGCTCTAAGGAGCCTTTCCATATGTTTTGTGAACAGAGTAAAATGCTTTTTCTTCCCTAGTTTGCAAGCATCATAATTTTTCCGTCTTGAGAAACATGTTCTCCTTTACTTACACTTCATTACAGCCTGTTACTTCTTCAAGCAGCAACTCAGCAGTGGCTGGTATAATACCATATTAAAAGTCGCACCACATGAGGCATATAGTTCTTCAAGGAATCTATCTACAACAACAGCATTTTACATTTTGCTGATAATCCTATTCCACGGACACTTCAGTTGTGACAGCAACATTGGCAGCACTGCTTTAGCAAACTTTTTAGCTGAGGCATATTAAGGATCTCAGAGTCTGCATCGTAGCAAGCAATTGCCACACCACTGTCAGTTTTCCCTCCACAACCAAATATGTTATTTGCCCTAAATCAGAATGCATGTTAATAATGCCATTGTGTTCAGAATTACTTATACAAGTAATAAAATTAAGTAATAATATTTTCCAATAAAGTTGCACATAATTCTGCTTTTCAATTTCACTATCTTTCACATGAGTTTCAAATTTCAAACTCAATTTGCAATATCTCCTGTGCGACTGCTGCCAGGCAGCTGGAAAGCTCCTATTTTTCACTTTGAGTCCATCCTTGGTGATCCGTGAGAAACATACCCTGGGTGGTTTGCTTCAGATTGTTGCGCAGTCAATTCTGAGCCGTATTTGAAATTACTTTCAATGGGGCACAGAAGAACAGGCCATCTGGGAGGCTATGGTGGCAGGTGACTCAGTCCTCTTGTGAGGGTGGACATCAGCCTTCTGAACTTGGCAACCTCTCAGGGGGCTGGGCAGACAATGATCCAACAATATTCTGGCACTCAGACCAATCTGCTATTATTTTAACTAGAGCTGACCCAACTGACAGATCTCCAGTCACAGGTGTCTAAACACTACCGTCCTCTCCTCAGACTCATCATTGTGCCATCTGTATAGCACTTTGGCCATGAAGAGAGATGTGAATGCAAAGGGGTTGCATAAACTGTTCCATTCATTTTTCAAACAGTTGCCAACCTTAACTATCCTTGCAAAAAGTGGTGGTGAACCACTGAAGTTATTTTGGTGAAAGCATTCTTGGAGTTCCAGGATTTAGACCCAGTTGTGAGGAAAGAATGGAAATATATTTCCAAGACAGGATTACACTGGAGGGGAACATGGTGCTCCCATGTTCTTTGTTCATGAAGGAGATCAACTAGTTGCAAGTGTACACCTCCTCTCAGCCCTTGTAGAACCACAAGCTATTCACAGGCAGTATCTCTGCCTCAACTGAGAACTATAATATGCCTACAAATGGCATAATAAGCTGCTGCCTGCCTAATGGTATATTTGCTTTTGAAGTAATGGTATTTTGTTTAAAAAAAAAAGCATAAGCAGTTTACCAGTGGCAGATACAGAGCTCCAGCTGGTTACTGGTAAGACAGAAGAAACGGCAAGAATCGTGTGGCTTCTGTTGCACTTTACCAGGAAATGGTGCATAATGGGATTGTCACCCAGTACATAGACAAGGAACTGTAGTTACTGATCGTGGGAGAAATGAGGGCTCAACCAAGTGGGGCACAAGGTAGAGAAGGGAAGAAAAGGGGGTTGCTTAATTACCTAAAATTGCAGAATTTGAAATTCATATCATGGGTTTAAGTTAGCCAAGTGGAATATGTGGTGCTGCTCCTCCAGTTGCGTGTGGCCTCACTCTGGCAATGGAGGCCTCCCAGGACAGAAAAAGCCAGTATAGGAATGGGAAGGGGAGTGAACATGGTGAACAGATCCAGCAGGCCTTGGCGGACAAAGTTGTGTGTTTGGTAACTACCTCAGCGTTGGATTGAACTAAAGGTGCCTACCTTATAGGTGCCTACCTTTAGGTACACAAAATTGCTGGGGAAACTCAGCGGGTGCAGCAGCATCTATGGAGCGAAGGAAATAGGCGACGTTTCGGGCCGAAACCCTTCTTCAGACTAATGGGGGGTGGGGGGGGGGGGGAAAGAAAGAAGGAAAAGGGGAGGAGGAGGAGGAGCCCGAGGGCGGGCGGATGGGAGGAGACAGCTAGAGTGTTAAGGAAGGGGAGGAGACAGCAAGGGCTAGCCAAATTGGGAGAATTCAATGTTAATGCCATAAGGACGCAAGGTCCCCAGACGGAATATGAGGTGCTGTTCCTCCAATTTCCGCTGTTGCTCACTCTGGCAATGGAGGAGACCCAGGACAGAGAGGTCGGATTGGGAATGGGAGGGGGAGTTGAAGTGCTGAGCCACCGGGAGGTCAGGTAGGTTATTGCGGACTGAGCGGTGCCTACCTTTAGCTGGCTTTCCATTTAGTAACTCATTTTGTAAAACGGGGTGGAAAGAAACATAGTTAGTTCAGATGAGGAGTGGACACAGATGGTTGAAGGTCTAGAAAGAAATCAAAGGATGAATTGGAGAAATATTGAAGGATATTTCTGTGGAACTTAAGGAAACATCAGCCCAATCCTCAAGAATATTTGGACAATTACTTCAACAACAACACTAGAAGAATGTGTGCAGAGTATCAAGTTATTGAAAGCCTTTGAATAGGTACTACTTTGCAGCGGAGGGAAATGCACAGATTAATTCAGTGTTAGGAAGATGCAAATTATCTTGGAACAAACAGCAGCTGTGGTAATCTCCTGCATTGCTCAAGACACATGGTCTACAAGCATGTTGTCCTTCCAATGTGCATACTTTGCATAGTGTCATTGAAGATGTGAGGAACACAGACTGCTGAGTTTCATGTGTGAATACCAGCCTTTTTGTGGGAATACTCCAATTCATTGGTGGGCTTTTAAAATTATTTGATTCTTCTTGTCGCTAGGAAATTTTCCATTACTTTCTTCTTCATTTTGAAAGAATACAGAGGCCAAAGGGTGATTAGTTAATGACAATTTCCTACATAGCTACATTGGGGTGTTGAAACCAAAGCAATTATTTGCACTGACTCGGGTTTCAACATGAAAGGAAGGATATGAAGGGAGTAAAATCACTTCTGTTTGACCTAGTGGGGCTTTTTCACTATACATGATTTATAACTAGAAATAGGAGGAACCTTCCTGCCCCTAAAGCCCATTCTAATGTTTTGATCTATACTTTTATATTTAATCAATGCCCATTGATATTCTTACAACAAAAATATGTTGATCTTAATCAAGAACATTTCAGATGATCCAGCACTATAACACTTTGGTATGCAAATTTCAGAATTACACTATTTATTTTGGAGAAAAAGTGCTTTCTGATTTCATTCTTAGAGATCATACTCTCTTCTCCTATATTCCCAGTTATAGTAAATAATGTCCCTGTATTTATTTGATTAAAAGCTTCAAACAAATTAATTGATCCCCTCGCAGCATTCTAAATGTAAGGGAATATTATTGTCCTCATAACTTAACACTGATATCAGTTTTCCTTCGCTCCATAGATGCTGCTGCACCCGCTGAGTTCCTCCAGCAATTTTGTGTACCACTGATATCATTCAGATGAGTCTACTGTATGGTTTCCAAGGCCAATGTATCTTTTCTATGGTGCAGTGCCCAGAATTGCATGCGGTGATCCAGATAAGTTCTGACCAAAATTCCACACAACTGGAGCATGACTTGCTCCCTTTGTATTGCAGCCTTGAGGTAAAGCCAACATTCTACTAGCATTTTGTATTGATTTTTGCCCTGGTCCAAGGCATTGAGTATTATTGCGGACACTTCACTGTTTCCATTCTCTATTGATTAGTTCTGAGGCAGAGTGCAAAGGAACATTTTAAGGCTCATAAGGAAAGATTATCTTCATAAGCAGTTGCTTCGTTCTCAGCAGTTTGCAGACTTGATGACAGGGGTCTTGAGAAAGAGAGGATGGATCCTAATTAATTAATATAGTGGAGAAAATGAAGGAATGTATGAAGTATACACTGCTACACGGGTGGTTTTAAACTGAATAAGGGGGGTGGGGTGTCGAATGGGCTAGTGGAGGATGGAGTTAAAGGGAAAGGGTTTCTTAAATGTGTGAGCGTAGAGACAGAGGGGTGTAAAATGAGGGTAGAAGCAATAGGTAGCAAGGTGAAAAGTAAAAGTGGCAGGCCGGAAAATCCAGGGCAAAAATCAAAAAGGGCCACTTTTCAACAAAATTGTATAAGGGGTAAGAGTGTTGTAAAAACAAGCCTGAAGGCTTTGTGTCTCAATGCAAGGAGCATTCGTAATAAGGTGGATGAGTTGAATGTGCAGATAGCTATTAATGACTATGATATAGTTGGGATCACGGAGACATGGCTCCAGGGTGACCAAGGCTGGGAGCTGAACATCCAGGGATATTCAATATTCAGGAGGGATAGAGAGAAAGGAAAAGGAGGTGGGGTAGCGTTGCTGATTAGAGAGGAGATTAACGCAATGGAAGGAAGGACATTAGTTTGCAGGATGTGGAATCGGTATGGGTAGAGCTGCGAAACACTAAGGGGCAGAAAACGCTGGTGGGTGTTGTGTACAGGCCACCTAACAGTAGTAGTGAATTTGGAGATGGTATAAAACAGGAAATTAGAAATGCATGCGACAAAGGCAAAACCGTTATAATGGGGGACTTCAATCTACATATAGATTGGGTGAATCAAATTGGCAGGGGTGCTGAGGAAGAGGAATTTTTTGGAATGTATGCGGGATAGTTATCTAAATCAACACGTAGAGGAACCAACGAGAGAGCAGGCTATTTTAGACTGGGTATTGAGTAATGAGGAAGGGTTAGTTAGCAGTCTTGTTGTACGTGCCCCCTTGGGCAAGAGTGACCATAATATGGTTGAGTTCTTCATTAGGATGGAGAGTGACATTGTTAATTCAGAAACAATGGTTCTGAACTTAAAGAAAGGTAACTTTGAGGGTATGAGACGTGAATTGGCCAAGATTGACTGGCAATTAATTCTAAAAGGGTTGACGGTGGATATGCAATGGAAGACATTTAAAGACTGCATGGATGAACTACAAAAATTGTTCATCCCAGTTTGGCAAAAGAATAAATCAGGGAAGGTAGTGCATCCGTGGATAACAAGGGAAATCAGGGATAGTATCAAAGCGAAGGATGATGCGTACAAATTAGCCAGAAAAAGCAGCATACCGGAGGACTGGGAGAAATTCATAGACCAGCAGAGGAGGACAAAGGGCTTAATTAGGGAAGGAAAAATAGATTATGAAAGAAAACTGGCAGGGAACATAAAAACTGACTGCAAAAGTTTTTATAGATATGTGAAAAGAAAGAGATTAGTTAAAACAAATGTAGGTCCCTTGCAGTCAGAAACGGGTGAGTTGATCATGGGGAACAAGGATATGGCGGACCAATTGAATAACTACTTTGGTTCCGTCTTCACTAAGGAAGACATAAATAATCTGCCGGAAATAGCAGGGGACCGCGGGTCAAAGGAGTTGGAGGAATTGAGTGAAATCCAGGTTAGCCGGGAAGTGGTGTTGGGTAAATTAAATGGATTAAAGGCCGATAAATCCCCAGGGCCAGATAGGCTGCATCCCAGAGTACTTAAGGAAGTAGCTCCAGAAATAGTGGATGCATTAGTAATAATCTTTCAAAACTCTTTAGATTCTGGAGTAGTTCCTGAGGATTGGCGGGTAGCAAACGTAACCCCACTTTTTAAGAAGGGAGGGAGAGAGTAAACGGGGAATTACAGACCAGTTAGTCTAACATCGGTAGTGGGGAAACTGCTAGAGTCAGTTATTAAAGATGGGATAGCAGCACATTTGGAAAGTGGTGAAATCATTGGACAAAGTCAGCATGGATTTACAAAAGGTAAATCATGTCTGACGAATCTTATAGAATTTTTCGAGGATGTAACTAGTAGCGTGGATAGGGGAGAACCAGTGGATGTGGTGTATCTGGACTTCCAGAAGGCTTTCGACAAGGTCCCACATAAGAGATTAGTTTACAAACTTAAAGCACATGGCATTGGGGGTTCAGTATTGATGTGGATAGAGAACTGGCTGACAAACAGGAAGCAAAGAGTAGGAGTAAACGGGTCCTTTTCACAATGGCAGGCAGTGACTAGTGGGGTACCGCAAGGTTCAGTGCTGGGACCCCAGCTATTTACAATATATATTAATGATCTGGATGAGGGAATTGAAGGCAATATCTCCAAGTTTGCGGATGACACTAAGCTGGGGGGCAGTGTTAGCTGTGAGGAGGATGCTAGGAGACTGCAAGGTGACTTGGATAGGCTGGGTGTGGGCAAATGTTTGGCAGATGCAGTATAATGTGGATAAATGTGAGGTTATCCATTTTGGTGGCAAAAACAGGAAAGCAGACTATTATCTAAATGGTGGCCGACTAGGAAAAGGGGAGATGCAGCGAGACCTGGGTGTCATGGTACACCAGTCATTGAAAGTGGGCATGCAGGTGCAGCAGGCAGTGAAGAAAGCGAATGGTATGTTAGCTTTCATAGCAAAAGGATTTGAGTATAGGAGCAGGGAGGTTCTACTGCAGTTGTACAGGGTCTTGGTGAGACCACACCTGGAGTATTGCGTACAGTTTTGGTCTCCAAATCTGAGGAAGGACATTATTGCCATAGAGGGAGTGCAGAGAAGGTTCACCAGACTGATTCCTGGGATGTCAGGACTGTCTTATGAAGAAAGACTGGATAGACTTGGTTTATACTCTCTAGAATTTAGGAGATTGAGAGGGGATCTTATAGAAACTTACAAAATTCTTAAGGGGTTGGACAG
This sequence comes from Amblyraja radiata, assembly GCF_010909765.2. Lineage (NCBI taxonomy): Eukaryota > Metazoa > Chordata > Chondrichthyes > Rajiformes > Rajidae > Amblyraja > Amblyraja radiata. The sequence goes on from NC_045959.1 coordinate 41,937,639, forward strand.
GCTAGATGCAGGAAGATTGCTCCCGATGTTGGGGAAGTCCAGGACAAGGGGTCACAGCTTAAGGATAAGGGGGAAATCCTTTAAAACCGAGATGAGAAGAACTTTTTTCACACAGAGAGTGGTGAATATCTGGAACTCCCTGCCACAGAGGGTAGTCGAGGCCAGTTCATTGGCTATATTTAAGAGGGAGTTAGATGTGGCCCTTGTGGCTAAGGGGATCAGAGGGTATGGAGAGAAGGCAGGTACGGGATACTGAGTTGGATGATCAGCCATGATCATATTGAATGGCGGTGCAGGCTCGAAGGGCCGAATGGCCTACTCCTGCACCTAATTTCTATGTTTCTATGTTTCTATATCAATTAACTTAACTTAAAAAAATGTACCACGATGGATCTCAAGGAAAATAATTTGTGAGGTTTTGTGATCATTCGGGAAGCAGGACATGGCGACCATGGCAGCATGGAAGCGTAAGGGTAGCTGTGGGAGGCTTCAGACATTGCGATGGCAGTGGTCGAAGGTCGTGGTGTTGGTGGGGGGAGACCGCTGGAGGGTGAGCGAGCATATCGAGTCTTCTAATTTCTTCAGATCTTCAGAGATATGCATGCCCAGGAATTTGAAGTTTTAGACTCTCTCCACCACTGTCTCGTCGATGAAGACAGGTTTGTGGATGCTCAGCATTCCTGTTCTAAATCAGTTCCTTGGTTTTACTGACGTTGAGGGCAAGGTTGTTATTCTGGCACCATTTGGTCAGTCGATCGATCTCCCTCCTATACTCTGACTCATTGTCATCCATAATTTGTTCAAATCGGTGGCGTCTTCAGCAAATTTGAAGATGAAAATTATACACAGCTGATGGTATAGGTGGGTGGAGAAGGGGGCAGAGCACACAGCCTTGAGGTGCTCTCATGCTGATGGTTTTCGAGAAGGAAGTGTTGTTGCCAATTTGTATTGATTGTGTTCTGTTCATGAGCACGTTGAGGATCCAGTTGCAGATGGATGCGCAGACACCCAGTTCCGTGAGCTTGGTAACCAGTCTGAAGGGGGTGATGGCGTTGAACACCGAGCTGTAGTCTATGAACAACAGCCTGATGTGTGTGTCTTTATTGTCCAAGTGGTTCAGTGCAGAACAGAGAGCTAGCAAGATTGCATCTTCTGCTGATCTAGAAGATAGACCCAAAAAGCTGCAGTAACTCAGCGGGACAGGCAGCATCTCTGGAGAGAAGAAATGGGTGACGTTTCGGGTCGAGACCCTTCTTCAGGCTGGTTAGGGATAAGAGAAACGAGAGATATAGATGGTGATGTGGAGAGATAAAGAACAATGAATGAAAGATATGTAAGAAAGTAACAATGATAAAGGAAACAGGCCATTCTAAGCTGCTTAGTAGGGTGAAAATGAGAAGCTAGTGCGACTTGGGTGGGGGAGGGATATAGAGAGAGAGGGAATGCCGGGGCTACCTGAAGTGAGAGCTATCAATATTCATACCACTGGGCTGCAAGCTACCCAAGCAAAATATGAGATGCTGTTCTTCCAATTTGCATTTAGCCTCACTCTGACAATGGAGGAGACCGAGGACAGAAAGGTCCGTGTAGGAATGGGAAGGAGAATTAAAGTGTTTAGCAACCGGAGGATCAGGTTGGTTCAGGCGGGCTGAGTGAAGGTGTTCTGCGAAACGATCACCCAGTCTGCGTTTGGTCTCGCCGATGTATAAGAGTCCAGATCTTGAACAACAGATACAGCAGTTAGAGGAGGTGCAAGTGAACCTCTGCCTAACCTGAAAGGACTGTCGGGGTCCCTGAACAGAGTCGAGGGAGGAGGTATAGCGACAGTTGGTGCATCTTCTGCAGTTGCAGGGGAAGGTACCTCGGGAGGGAGCGGTTTGGGTGGGAAGGGAGTTAACCAGGGAGTTGCGGAGGCAACAATAGGCATTGCAATGCATCAAGACTCTTGTCGAGGTATGAGTTGATACACGCCATAACCAACCTCTCAAAGCACTTCTTCACCCCGGACGTTAGTGCCCACGTTAGTGGTTAGGCATTTAGGCAAGTCACCTGACTCCTTTTGGGTACCAGTATTATTGATGCCTTTAAAGCAAGTGGGAATCTCAGACCTCAGTTATGAAAAGTTGAAGATGTCCGCAAAAACTCCAGCGAGTTGGTCTGCACAGCTTCTAAGAACGTGACCTGGTATACCATCAGGTCCAGACACTTACCGAGGGTGCACCCTCCTGATGGACCTTCTGACATCGGCCTCTGTGAGTCATATTGTAAAACCTTCATGGGCTATGGGAAGGCATATCCTTAGGCCGAGATCAAACAATATTTTCAGTGACTTAAGACTGGAAAGCTGCAAGATGGCACCAGAATGTGGCGAACATCTACTATTATCCACTATAATCATTCCATTCTTATATTTGGGTACGACTGTACTGGATGGCATGTAAAGCAAGTATTTTTTACTGTATTACGAGACAATAATACACTAAACTAAACATATGACTAATTGGACATTTAATATTTTGCATGTTGTAATATGTTCAAAACTGATGTTTACGCAAAAGGAGGTTGCATACGGGGATTATACATGACACGGGGATTTATATATAATGTAGGCAATATGGGGAATTGAAATGGATGGGTGCAATATGTGGCAAGTGGATAAAGATATAGAATGTTAAACTAATAGAGATAAGTGTAAAGTTATCAATATTCAGGTGAAACAAAGTTTGAGTTTTTATCTTTTCTCAGATTTATGGCAATGTGTTGATGATCGAAGTTACAACAATTGGGTTAACAATTTGAAGTTACAAGAAGGGACCGATTTAAAAAAAACACACATTCGAGAATAAAATAATACCTGCACTTATCAAATCATTAAAACATAATTTATGGAGCTAGGTATCACAGAATTAGGACAATAAATATCCATAGTTATTTGAATTAAAATTGATTAAATTTGAACTAAACGTTTCCAGAGGATAATTGTTTAAAATTGGAACATGGACTGAACTTAGTCACTTTCACGTATCTCAGAAGATAAATGTAAGGTAAATGTAAAGCGTTTGCGCAAAGAAATGAACCGAGGAATAGTCAAATAGGTTTTTCTTTCTATGTTTTCTCCCGTTCTTAGGGTTCAGTAAGATTCAATTTATCTTGAGTGTTATGCAATGCAGATATTGGGAAATTAAGTAATATTGCTTCTAATTGAAAAATTACAGAACAGCATGTATAACTATAACTTGTGCTGCATAATTTTCTGGGGATCATTACTGCTTAATGCCATAACATATATTAAAACTGTAATGGATTAACTGGCAGACAGCACATCGATTGCAACTTATGTAAACATTCAGTATTGCAAGCACTAAAAAGCCCATAGTGCCGAAGGCAGTTTTAAAATTATAACGCAATAAAACACATTGAAACAGTCCCTTTCAAAGCAAGCTTTTGTTTGGCTGATGTACAGAAAACAGTAATATCTCTGAATTTTGGAAGTTGCTAAAGCCAGTGAACTAGTGTCTAAACAAAAACTGTACAGTAATTGTTAGCATACCAAAGAAAAAGAAAAAAGGGGCCCAGACCATTTTTTTTCTGGCTTACTGCCCAAAATATCAAGCCAGATGCTTTTTTACTTATCTGGAATCAGCCCTGAGCTATCATTTTTAATAAGTACATTTGTATTAGAAACAGCTCCTTGAAAATAATTTCCTCTGTCATTGTTTTTATCTCTCAGCCATATTTGTGTATATAGCAGTTCTGTTCATCAGGTTTTTTTTTAACCCTTACGGAAGATTAAATTACAGTAATAACTATATTCCACAATAATACCAAGTGCTGGTTCTTCCTCTGATTTTATTATTATTTACGATTTTGCAAACCATGTGCCTCATTAAGATCAGTAAAATCAGTCAACAAATATTTCACAATCAGAAATTTTCTTATGAACTCTTCATTTTGCCAAGAAATTGAGTTGTGCAACATGAAAAAAAGAGTGCTGCAAAAAAATCTGATCTAATTTCAATAACTCCCAGAGTAAGGCATGTTAGTGATCAGTTCCAGATAAATAGTGCAATTGTGAAATTGCATCAGGTATATCCGATGCGACCTGAGGATTTCACTGTAAAGTTCATCAGTAGGAATTCAAAGCGCCACAAAATAGCTGTCAAGGAACAAATTAAAACAAGGAGCACCTCGGGGTATTTTGTTGCTTTTCTCACCCTTCAAAGGAATCTGCTGTTGACGGCACTACCTCCAAACACACCATGTTCTACTTGCATCTCTCGAAATAAATAATGTATTCACGGGTTCAGGTTTCACAAAGGACAGTTTGTCATTGCAGAAATATGAACAATCCTGTAGGAAGACCTATGCTCTGTAGCTGTCAATGTGGGGGTGAAAGTTATGTTGATATCAACTTCCTTGTCACAGGATGAATCCAAGTGGCCACAACAGATCTGTGCCATGTCCTTCAATTTAATGGAATCACAGGATGATAAATTGATAGAAGGTGGACATTTGGTCGATCATGCCCATGTCAGCCCTCAACCATGAGCAACTTACTAGTCCCCCCCACTCCAGCCTGTTCTCCATACCTTGCAGTTTTAGCATCAGTAAGACCAGTGAGGCAGGTACTTGCGAGCCCCATACTATGGCCTTTGGGAAATGGAAACATTAATAAAACATTCCCCACAATTTTGAAGTTACAGAATTAATGTGGAGAGAAAAGGTGAATGAACACAAATGTTATAGAAACATAGAAACATAGAAATTAGGTGCAGGAGTAGGCCATTCGGCCCTTCGAGCCTGCATCGCCATTCAATATGATCATGGCTGATCATCCAACTCAGTATCCCGTACCTGCCTTCTCTCCATACCCTCTGATCCCCTTAGCCACAAGGGCCACATCTAACTCCCTCTTAAAAATAACCAATGAACTGGCCTCGACTACCCTCTGTGGCAGGGAGTTCCAGAGATTCACCACTCTCTGTGTGAAAAAAGTTCTTCTCATCTCGGTTTTAAAGGATTTCCCCCTTATCCTTAAGCTGTGACCCCTTGTCCTGGACTTCCCCAACATCGGGAGCAATCTTCCTGCATCTAGCCTGTCCAACCCCTTCAGAATTTTGTAAGTTTCTATAAGATCCCCTCTCAATCTCCTAAATTCTAGAGAGTATAAACCAAGTCTATCCAGTCTTTCTTCATAAGACAGTCCTGACATCCCAGGAATCAGTCTGGTGAACCTTCTCTGCACTCCCTCTATGGCAATAATGTCCTTCCTCAGATTTGGAGACCAAAACTGTACGCAATACTCCAGGTGTGGTCTCACCAAGACCCTGTACAACTGCAGTAGAACCTCCCTGCTCCTATACTCAAATCCTTTTGCTATGAAAGCTAACATACCATTCGCTTTCTTCACTGCCTGCTGCACCTGCATGCCCACTTTCAATGACTGGTGTACCATGACACCCAGGTCTCGCTGCATCTCCCCTTTTCCTAGTCGGCCACCATTTAGATAATTATGTTTTTATTAGTTTATGTTTCTTGACATGTGTACATATCTCATTAAGGAAAATTGAGTCTGGACTGTCATCTAGGTATGGGACCCTCACCTCCTGTAATGCGGGGTTACTTGTATCCATGATAGAATACATTCAACTAGTTTGATTTCAGTGAGGAGGAAGTGGCATCACATTAGTATTATTGACCTTCCATGAGAGAGCCATTAACTGAACTCATACTTTACGGCTCCTTTATAAACCTGACCATTTCACCATCAGGAAAGGTTTTCACTCCCACCCTACCAGGCTTCCATGTATCTTTGACTGAATAATGAAATTCCTGAAACCTGCAGCATGCCTTTTGTTCCTCAAAACGTGACTGTTTGAACTGGTAGCCTGCATGGAAGTTGTACTATAAGCTGCTGCTGTGTGGCTGACTGACTGCCATGGGGAGTGTGCCTGCAAGGGCTGAACACTGTCTGTGCTTGCTCAGTGCCAAGTGCAATCAACTGAGCCCGGTCCCATCTTTTTAGCATGTCTTTCTGGATGCACGTTCTTCCTGTGACTGCGTGGGTTTTCTCTGGGTGCTCCGGTTTCCTCCCACACTAAAGATACACAGGTTTGTAGTTTAATTGGCTTTGGCAAGTTGTAAAGAAACTGTCCCTAGTGTGTAGGACAGTGTGGGACTAGTGTAGCTGGGACATTGTTGGCCAGTGTGGGCGAGTTAGGCCGAAGGGCCTGTTTCCACACTGTATCACACTATGATTCTAATACATAGGATTTTCCATTTCACCAATCACTCTATGTCTCTGGATTAGTAAAGAAGTGCCCATACATAAATGTGAATTGTTTCTATGTTTTGATTGTCTATTTTGTGTGGTGTATAAACAGCTAACCAATGTCCTGCTAGCAAATGTGTTCATTCTGATGCAGTGTCTCTAAGTCTCTACTGTTTAACCCACAAGCAACAGCCAAGGTTTTCTGAGGAGAAATCAGAAGTTATCCTCCTTGAGCAAGAAGAAGGAATGTCACCATCATTAATAGCAAGAATGGGAGAAGAACTGAGATTTTTGAGAGTTAATGAGCAAGTCAAATTTAAAGGGATAGGGGAATATGAAGTCTTGGATAAATTTCAAGACAAGAATGAGGATTTTAATTCTGACAATTTCCCAGAACTGGATGCAGTGTAGCACGGTGGACAGAAATAAATGAAGACTTAATAAAATTTAGGATATGTGCAGTAGAATTGAAATTTATGAAGCGTGGATGCTATGAAGCCCAGGGATATTCATGCAAGACGTTTTAAGATAAAGGCACGGCTGGAGGCTTCAGGAATAGATCACGTAAGGGAAGATGGAGAGGCAATATTAGGCAGGCTGCTGTCAACAATGTTGGTGATCAAATGAAAATGGAGATCAAAACTCAACGCACAACCAAAAAAGGAGAGCGCAAATCTTCTGACTTGGTGGACAGGGAGGAAAACAAGTTAGTGGGTATGTAGTAATTGGCTTTGATGGTAGTGACAATCAAAGACAATGACTCCAAGTTTTCCAAATATTTCATTATAGACATCACTGCTCATTTCATGCTGGAATTTGGTCAAACAAAATATTAAACAATTGAAAAATACTGGAGGGGTTTTGATGAGAAATAGCTGAAAGTCATCATCAGCATGCTTCAGGACAAAGAGGAAGTGGGAAAGGGCGGCTCAGGAAATTAAAGTGAATCCCAAAATTTAATTCTCGGCGCCACATTCCTTGGACATGTTCTACCAGATCCTATTGTGTATTCCCATGGCATTGGCCCTTCTTTTAGCATTTTTGTATTTGGCATTCACAAACGAAGCAGTGAATCTTGTCATGCATTCCCTGTGCTGGCAGCTGAGTGTCAAAAAAGGTCAGGAGATCAATATGGCTCTATTTTAGGTGGCAAAAGTCGCATATGTTTTTTAAACTTGCATTTTCATTGCAACCTGACGCTATCTGTTTTCAGTATTCTGTGAAATCATAGGTAGGCAAGGGGTCACGAGGCAAATGTGTTGTCACCTGGAGAGATATTGACCTCCTTCTTTCCCAGACCTAGCTGCCCTTATGGCCAGTCTACACACTACTGAGTCTGGACATTAGTAGGGAAAGTGGTAGCTGATGTGGAATAAACACCCTGTGAATAGCAATGTTACAAAATTTGACATTTAAAAAATCAAGTCTGCAATTTATCCCGTCAGATAAAGCATAAAAAGAAGTTTAATTTGACACCTAATTCACTTTCATATCTTCAGTATTAAAACAGTTATGGCCATTTTCATACTCTGAAATTAGCATATTGTTCCCTATTGCTTTTCCATTGACTTAACTCAAAAGCTGTGATTGAGGACAGTCAAAAACCCATAACGTTCTTAAAAATTAAGAGAACTGAATGAAATTTTCAGTTATTATAGATTGAAGCATTCTGAAACAAATATGAAATAATCTTACTTGGATTACCTGAAATTAAAGCATATAATCAGTCAGTTACCTAATTGTAGCTGATTACAAAATTCAATTACTAGATCTAAACATCTATCCATTTCTTAAGAAAATAAAATTTTTCTTAAGAAAACATTTTTAAATAGCCTGTGCCCAAATAACATTCACCCGAGAATTCACAATATAACATGATTTTTAAATCTCATTGTCATTAATTTATAGGCCAAATGGAAGGAATTTAATGTTTAATTCCCGTAATTTAATCGGCATTTAAATCATCTTGCCAGTGGGTTTTTGTGGAACGCGATTGATTGGAACGTTGTGGTTGCAGTGAATTTGAACCCCATATCGGCAGGAAAAACACTGCTTTTTATTTTAATCCAGCAATTAAATTGTCCCGCGATTTTTAAAAAAAACTTCCGAGAACGAAAGTCCGGTCGATTGTTCTGCAGCAGCTGGCAGCCCGGGGAAGTTCGCCTCCGACAGGCAGGAGAAAACGGCATTTTAATCCCCCCCCCCCCCTCAAAGGCTCCAAAGTATTATGAAAAAGCACAGCAACAATCTCCATGTTAGTCGAGCCACAATGTATCATTTATTTATTATCACCAAAACATCACCAACAAATTGCCTGGTTTGTGGAAGCTTACTGTCTGCTATTTAGGAGCAGCAATGTCTTCATTACAACTGCTGTACTACAAAAATGCAAAAGTGGTTGGAGAGGTCTTTGGGATACTCTGATGTCCTGAAAGATGATCTGAAAAAGAAAGTCTTCCCTGCCAGGCTAATAAATGCTCAATGTCTCTCCACAGAACAGGCCTTATTACATGCTGAATGTGTGAGAGGGCTTTACATTGTGCACCAAAACGAAGCTGCGAACCATGATTAATCTCTGTTCATTTGAGCAAAACAAAACAAAACCTGACCCGTGCTGGAGGGTCAAGTTTAAAAGTGGTGACTGGGACCCAGGGATGTCTGTTAGCTGGAGATCTGAGCAGGAGAGCTCTGTCAAGTGAAATCTGTTGAGAGCCATGTCTTAAGACAAAAGAGGGAAAGGATGGTAACTTTCGATTTATGTTGTAGACTTCTGTGTGGTTTAGGAGATGCACAAGTGCTTCTCTGAGACCCACATACATGCTTTTACCCTCCCTGTCCTAGGCAGACCCCAATCATATACAGAGCCTGGACCATCTAACTTATCTAGCAGCCAGGGATGAATGAACGAATGAAAGAATACTTTATTGTCACATGTGACGAGTCACAGCGAAATTCTTTGCTTGCACACCCAAGATATCCAAATAATCGCCACATAAAGGGCGCTGACGAAGTTACAGAATATCCCATGCCATATCCTTCTTTGTTCTCGCACCCCCCCCCCCCCCCATTCATGGCAGTCCCCCCACACCTGCTCCTCCTATGTTCCCCCTCCCCCCTCACAGAGACCCCCCCCCCGCCGGGTTTTCTAATCCTGCATCACTTAAGGGCCTGGTGGGTTTGATTAGTGTTGGAGGAAATTTATGGAGATAAAGGTATGGTCGCTGAGATTCCCGTGTGAGCTGCCTGTTTTGGAGCTTGCTATTAGTTTATTTATCCCCTCCACACCACTAAAATCACTGAGTCACTTTTAACTTAAATTCAAGAAACGTGGGGAAGTTAATAGTGATGTGTTAAAGAGAGTCCATGCTACAGAGGTGTTGCTGGAGTCTTAAAACATCAGCCACCAACACTATCTCTGCAAAATCCTTCAAATCCTTTGGAAGGATAAATTAACCAACACCAGGCCAACATCCCCTGGATTGAGGGCCTAATCAGTTGATCCATGAGGCTGGCCACAATGTTCACAAGCCCAACACCAAATCTCTGTCCATCCCCTGAAACGAACATTTTATTCTCAGTCCTGTCTTTAGAAGTGATCATCATGTGAATGGAGGAAAAGTTTCAAGGATGAACTTGAAGCTTTCTTGGGAAGAGGTAACATTCCCAATGAATCCTGATAATGCCTGACCCGTGACCATTTAACCTGGAGGAGAAGCATTCGGGATGGTATTCAGACCCTTTGAGGCCATGCATTGAGACCATAACGTAGCTCTGCATATGTACCAGAGGAGTAAGCCAACTCCCAAACATCCAGCACCTGTAGAAGAATCTGTGGTTCCACATTAGCCTCATCAGTCACCTCAGAACCCAACAACCTAGAGAGGAACCTGAACAAGTGTCTCAACCCGAAACGTCACCCACACCTTCTCTCCAGAGATGCTGCCTGGGTTACTCCAGCATTTTGTGTCTACCTTCAACCTAGAGAGGAAATTAGTCATCCCCAATTCCAAAGGAATGTCTAAGAAGAACAATTAGACATTGTGGGAATGATACATTTGTGTAGCATAATGTGATTTAAAAAGCTCACCATCTGACTTAAACATTAGTAAAATGCTTAAGTGTCTATGTTTTTAATTAAAGTGACTATATTTTCCATCTATTTCTTTTAGTTCTTTAGTTAAGGCAAACATACGGGCATTTACTGTATGCCAAGGGAAACAGTACTCATGCAATTCAAGGACTAAAATACCTTGTTTAAATGCTCAGCCTCTGCTGTCTTCCTTACTTTGTTTGACGGGTTAGTTCAAGAATGTTCCAGAAGGTATGCTCAATGACCTATGCAGCTGCATTTCATCTCTTATACTGTAACAACAACTGCCAAACAGAATGTAATATCCTGTGTGGCGTGGCACTTTACAAGAAAATAATTCTTCTGTTGGAGTGGGTATAATGAAATAAGAAAAATTACGATATCTAACTTAATAACATCTGTTTGGAGATAAGAAAACAAACAAGCATATTTTCTCGTTTTGTGGAAAGCTAAACAAAGATTAGCAAATATCATTAACTTGGTGAAATCGACATTAAAAAGATTCAATGGTCTTTGTAGGATGTACTTACTGGCATTAAATTAAGATTATTCCGAAATGATTCAGAATCTACTTAGAAATTTGCGATTGGCTTCGGGACAGAAGAAGCCTAGAGAATATATTTGAAGAAGAAATCGATGACAAGTGCTCATTACTGTCTAATACTAGTTGGCATTTTGGAATCAACCCCCAGCCCTCAACCCAACCAAAGTACATTCCTTTCAACCTAACATTTTTGTCACATATGGCAGCAGGTTGAAATGGAGAATAAATTTAAACAGATAATTAAATCATAGTCTGGAAAGTTAAATTTGACTGTTGGACATAACAGCAAAGCCTCTTTTAGGAAAGAAGAGACATCTGGAGCCTAATTCAACTCTACTTAACATGCAAAACAGTAGACTGGGTATGATAATGCTGCTGGGCTAATAGCAGATGTCCCACAGATGTTAAAGAGGAAAAATACATCTGACAAACGGAACAAAAATAATTAATGGACTAAAACCAATATTTATGTTGTGTTAATAATTTATTTTTGGTAATGAAAAGTTACTCTACAATAAAAATTTGGGCACACCAAGCTTGTTTCTTTGGTTATTTTAACATAATCAATACTTTGAAAGGGCAGGGTAGGAAAACCCATCCATTTGATATATGATACTCTAGACAGAGAACCTTTGCAACTGGAAATGACAACAGTTCTCAGGGTCATGACCATGAAGTAACCCGGTTAACATATTCAATCCTCTCTGATGCAAAGAATAAAGGTCTATATGTTACCCCTTATCTGAATGAAAGGAGGCTGTCATTTGGATGGCAGAGCAGATGAATCTCCAGTTAACAATGAAAGATGGGGAAAGAGGTGAACCCTCAGAAAGCATCTGGCATTGATGGTGTACCTGTCCACATTCTTAAAACTCGTGTGGACTTTCAGGTGGAATTTGTGTGGACATCTTCAACCTTGCAACTACTAAGATCCGAGGTCCCCACCTGCTTTAAAACAACACCCACAACGGGCTACTGATTGGGGCTGATCAGCCATGATCACATTGAATGACGGTGTTGGCTCAAGGGGCTGAATGGCCTACTCCTGCACCTATTGTCTATTGTCTAATACTGATGCCTAAGTAGACCCAGGTCTCAATGACTACTGATTAGTGGTGATGAATTGCTTTGAGAGGTTGGTTATTGTACATTTCAACTCTTGGCTTTGCAAGGATCTGGACCCACAATAATTTACTTGTTACTTCCACAGATCAAGAGGGGATGTGATTTTGCTGTAGTTCTCCATTCTGTACTTGACCATTTGAACACGCATATCAGGTTATGGTTCGTCAACTACAGCTTAGCATTCAACACCAACATCCTCTCTAAACTTATCAATAACCCCAGAGAACTGGGTTTCTACTCATTCCTATGTAATTGGACCATTGCCATCCTCATCAGCAGACTAAAATCAGTATGAATCATTAATACAGGAGTACCTGAAGGTCGAGCAGGAGTCCCTTGGTCTACTTTCTTTATACCCATGATTGTATAGCCTGTCAAAGCTCCAATGCCATATTTAAATTAGCAGATGCTATCACTGTTGTTGGATGAATAAATGGTGAAGAGGAGTCAGAGAATAGGAGGGAGATTGATAATCTGATTGAATGGTGCCAGAACACCAATCTTGCTGTTGACGTCAGCAAGACCAAGGAACTGATTGTTGACTTCAGGAAAGAAAAGCCAGGGATCCTTGAAGTTGTCTTCATTGATGGTGGAGACCAACAACAGCTTCAAGTCTCTATCTCTGAAAATTTATCCTGGGCCCAACACATTGATACATTCACAAAAAAAGCTCATCAATGCATCTACTTCCTTGGAGGATTGAGTAGATTTGCAAAGTTGTCGAATACTCTATCAAATCTCTACATGTATAGAGAGCATACTGACTGGTTGCATCACAGACCGTTCGGAAACTCAAACACCCAGAAATGAAGGAAGCTGTAGAAAATGGTAGAATTATCCCAGGAATAAGTAGGTTTAACCTCCGATGCGCATTTGTTGGCACTGGGCCTGCACTCGCTGAGGTTAAGAAGAATGAGGCGGGACCTAATTGAAACATAGAGTATAGTGAAAGGCTTGGATAGAGTGGATGTGGAGAGGATGTTTCCACTAGTGGGAAAGTCTAGAACTAGAGGTCATAGCCTCCGAATTAAAGAATGTTCTTTTAGGAAGGAGATGAGAAGAAATGTCTTTAGTCAGTGGGTGGTGAATCTGTGGAATTCTTTGCCACAGAAGGCTGTGGAGGCCAAGTCATTGGATATTTTTAAGGCAGATATAGATAGATTCTTTATTAATACAGGTGTTCGAGGTTATGGGAACAAGGCAGGAGAATGGGGTTAGAAGGGAGAGATTGATCAGCCATGATTGAATGGCAGTGGACTTGATGGGCCGAATGGCCTAATTCTATTCATCATGCCCTTATGACATTGCCCAATCCATCATGGGTACGGACCATCCATAGTATCACAAATAAATAATTATTTTCAACATATTTCCATCCATTACACATATAACAAATTCAGTTCATGAAAGTATATTATGCGTCTTCTGAGGTGCAGAGGATTATTGACGGGCTATTTGTTAATATACAAGACTGGGTGTAATTTTGTAAAAATGATTATTTATTCAGAAATGGTGATCATTTTTCTTATATTCTTTTAAATTAGTCTTTTGCGACAGAAGATTCAGAACTATTACCAAATATTTAGACTGTAAGGGTTAGAGGTTCACCTTTGGACACCAGCTCTAAACAGGTCCTGCAGTTTTGGCACCAGGTACATTCCCCGTCGAAAGCTTGGTTCTATTCAGATCCAATAACTCACATCAAAATTGAGCACTTTAAAATGCTATGGTATTCTTTAGTAAAACATAATTCTTTACAAAACAACAATGATTTAAGCAAAAAATGTATCAATGTTGCTGCTAAGTGGACTATTAAATGTCATTTTCAGTAATCCATATATTCAAGGATTGGCACAAAGTTCATGAACTGCCAGGCAGCAGCTTTCTCAATACTATGCCACAAAATGCAGTAGGTATTTAAGTGCAGGTATGAAGCAACTACTTACTCTTGATCTTCCTGACAACTTCTGAGTTGATTGAGCATTATTTGCTGCCTGGCAGAATTATTCCGTGTTGCCTGTTAAATAGAACAGAAGGTTACATGCGTTGACTCTTCAGACTATTACAATTTATCAAGCGCTAAGTAGATGAGGGAATCGCACATTGTACAGAAATCCAGTATTATTTCATTTCTGAAACAAAGGTCTTTGCTGAAACAATAAAAAATAGATATTTTAGATTGCATGTTTTAATTGGAACTAGTTAAGCAATGATTAGGGTTATTCATCAGTCAGGAAACAAAATAGGGGAAATGTTATCAACTCACAATTTTAGAATTATAAGAGGGTACAACAGAATATGAGAAATGCACAGTGGATAATATTAATTACTGTTGAATTCGGAAAACGCAGTTGCAAGTGTCAATGGATCCTGGAAGGAAAAATTACTCAATGAAAATAGGATATGCTTTACATACCCTTATTTGTTCTGTTTCATTTTTCCTTTCTTCCAGCTCATTTTTCACCTTCTTCAATTCTTGATTCAAATTTTCAATGGTTTCCTTTAAACAACTGTAAAATGATATTTAGACCCTAATCGTTTAAAACTGTATGCATTACAAAGATTTAATCAGGAGCAAGATCCTTACTGAAACCACCAAATTACATCACTTTGGATCATTCTCTTTCAAACTTTTGAATTAAATCTTAAGAGGTCATCTCATATACCAAATTGAGTTTGCCTGGTATCCAGCAATCTAATTTCCAACAGATTTCTAATCTGGCCACAGACATAGCAGGGAGAGGCAATATGTCATGGCCCTGCTGTACTCATTTAGGAATGCCAGCATTTGTCTTCCCACATTGCCATGGCTTGGCCTATTAGTAACCATACATGGACTAATGTCACCCAGTCTTTTCAGTTTCAGAGCTGCTCTAGGTCTGTCCATAGGACTTTCAGCAACACTCCCACTGAAAATGCTGCTGCTTTCTATCAGGCAAGTTGCTAGCTGCACCAGGAGGCACCAAGGTAGAAAAAAAAGGACATTAAGGAAAATTGCAAGAATTATTGTCTTATATTTATATATATAGCCTGGCATGACTTCATTTATAAAATTGAACTGATATATTTATTTTGTGGTGACTTTTATTTTTGAAGTGATACAAAAGGTTGGTGACAGAAGGTAAGGAGTGGGAATTTTGATGAATGTGGAACCAGGATTTTGGTTACAGGTTTTTGATTCTAATGTTTTCTTCACATGTGCCGCCCCATGAGGCAAGAGAGTATCAAGGCTCCCTCCTCTCTCCTGTTTATTCCTCATATCGCTGCTCCTAAGACTGTTCACAGTGCAGCTAATGTCAAATGCTCTTCCCTTAGAATGGCAAGGATCTGTGACAAACAACAGACCAATGCAAATCTTGGCAGTCACGCCATCAGGTACTACAGAGCTTCCTCACATTTTAATTTAGGTTATTGTTGACTCTTTCATGTTTCATGTGGTGGCACAGTTTCTATCGAATGCCTGATGGATGCCTGGTTATGAAATGCAAATCGCCCGCGCTACCTGTGGGCTGCTGGTTGTAAGCTTTATATGGATATTCTCCATGCACTAGTTCATCATGATGGATAGCAAAAGGAATTGCCACCGAATAAAAGCATTATGAGTGTTTTCAGGATATTGTAGTGGTTTATTATTGTCATATGTACTGAGATAGTGAAATGCTTTGCTTACATGCTATTCAGCCAATTGATATTTACATGTACAATCAAGCCATACACAAGTACAGAAGGTAGTGCAAAGAGAGAAATGCCAGAGTGAAAAATATGGTGCTATTGCATTATAATATTACAGCTTCAGGGAAATTGCAGATAAATAAAGTGCAAAACCCCAATGAAGTGGATTAAGATATTATGACTACATCCTTGGTTTAAATGAGGTCCGTTCAGTAGTATGATTCTTGGTTCATGGTTTCTTGGTCTTCCAAAATATTCCAAATGGACTTTAAACTGGAGGTGGTGGAGGGAGGACTTAAGCCAGAAAGGTTTTTGGGAAGAAAGAGCTACCTTAAATTTAGTTGCATCTGGTTGGGTAACTATGGTAGGGTGAAGATTATTCCATGCTTTAATTGTGCGGGGAAAGAACGAATTGCTGTACACATCTGTCTTGGTAGCTGGAATCTCAAATTGGATTGAATGCCCTCGTCTGCTCCTAATTTGTTTGGGTTTGGTGTAGGTTTTGTAATCTATGTGGAGCTGACCATTTAACATTTTGTAAAAACAGGTCAAACGGTGAGCTTCACGTCTGTCTTGGAGAGGGTTCCACCCCAGTGAATTCAGAAGTTTGGTTACACTCGCTTCCCTCTCATAGGTGTTAGTAACAAATCGAGCTGCCTGTCTTTGGACACGTTCGATGGAAGAAATGTTTTTATTTGTGTATGGGTCCCATGCTGCAACTGCGTAGTCCAAATGAGTTCTAACGAGGGTGAAGTATAGCTTCTCCTTGGTAGAAGTTGAACAATGATGATAACAGCAGGAAAGACTTGCGAGATTAAACTTGAAACATAGAGAGATGTTAGAAATCGTAATGACAGTTATGAGGTGATGTTATTGTAATCTCTCAACTCAAGAAAAGATACAGGTAGATCATTGCAGAACAAGAAATTCTAGTGTGTCATAATTTATTAAATCATTGAGTCAGATCCTTGCATGGCCATCGGTAGATCAATCTCCATCTGTTGTAAACTTATGTAGGGTTCATGGGCATGTTTGACTTGCAGAGCCAGTGAAACAGGGATGATGCCGAATAGGCATTCAGGATCGAAGCTGGTCACCTCGGTCAGATTAGTTTGTGGGTTGTGTAGTCCTTGCTGACGAGCTAGGAACTAGTGGAGCAAGGAGGAGGTTGTTCATGAGGAGCAAGTTTGGGAGGTTGTGCCTGAGAACATGCTGGATGAAACAGTGCAATTCAGAGGAAGTGCATGCAAGTATTGTTTGCCTTTCATTGGAAGATCTACCCCACTGTTATTGAATACAATCTGCGATCTAATTCACTTACTTTTTTCAAAGCCTTTTCCATTGCATGGGTCCATACTTTAATCTTGGGTTACTTTATTAAATGTGACAATATTTGATTAAATCACTAAATGTGCAATTTTAACAAAAAACTATGAGGTTTTAATTCTTTTATGTTTAACCACAATATTTAAACCGGGTTTATTATCTTCCAACGAGTAACACAAAATGTTGTACCATCGAAACAAAGATTCAGGAAATGCTAAGCATATCAGGCTGCATCTGTGGGAGGAGAAGCAGAGTTCAAGTTGCAGACTCTTTGTCAAAACTAAGAAGGAGACAAAAGAAGCTGCAGGGAGGGTGGTGGATGGAGGTAGATTCAGCCGGGATAAAACCAGGGTGACCATGGGGATAATCTGTACATTAGGATATCTGGTCATCGAGCAAATGTGGAGCAGATAGAGAGTAGAACATGGACAAAATAATGTGTAAGCTGCAAAATGCAGATCAGGAAGATAAAACGTTACATTAATGTCAGTATTTATTAAATGCAAAAATGTTTGATCGCTTACATATTATCGACAGTTAGGCGTGAGACAAGTTGGTTCTGTTCGTGGATCTTTCTACCCAAAATAGCATTTGCAATCCTAAAGAGAAAAACATAATGTAACATTACTGTATACAATTTAATATACAATTAATGACATGACCCTTAATAGGAGAGATGCATAGAGGGATCTTGGGGTCCAAGTCTATAACCTGAAGTAGCAACACATGTAGATAGAACAGTAAAGAAGGTATATGGTATGTTTACTTGAGTATAAGGCTTCTCCGGAAGTCATGATGCAGCTTTTTATGACACTGGTCAGGCTGCAATGGGAGTATCGCATTCACTTTCTGATCGCTCCATTATAGGAAGAATGTGGAAGCTTTGGAAAGGATGCAGAGGAGGTCTACCAGAATGGTGGCTGGATTACGGGGTACCAGCAACAGGGTTGGACAGACTGGGATTGTTTTCTCTGGAATGTCGGAGATTGTGGAGAGACCTGATATAAGTATATAAAATTACGAGAGGCATAGATAAAGTAGACAGTCGGATCCTTTTTCCCAGGATGTGGAAATCAAATACTAGAGAGCATAGCTTTAAGGTGAGAGGAGCAACATTTAAAGAAGATGTGCAGGGCAACTTATTTTGCACAGAGGTGGTGAGTGCCTGGAACGTGTTGCCGGGGTTGGTGGTAGAGTCACATACTACAGTGGCATTTAAGAGACTTTTGGATAGGCATATCGATTTGAAAGGAATAGAGGGATAGAGATTATGTGCCGGTAGATAAGAGATGCTCTTGGCTACGTTTAGCTCAGACATCGTGGGTCGAACCCTATTCTTGGTCTATCTATCTTTTCCAACAGATGATCATGTTGCTGAATTTACTAAATCAGAAAATTTTGTTATTTTAAAATAATAAAATTGATCTGTTTGCCATTGTGCTGAAATAAGCAACACATTGCACAATTGCCTTTCCTCTCCACCTCCCTCTCTTGGTGACTATAATCATGGCATGTTATTCCACCTTAATCTCCACAGTTCAGCTCCTTGCTTTTAAAGATATATATTGATAATTTGGACTTAAATATAGTCCACTATATATAAGACGTGTGTAGATGATGCCGAAACAGGACTGTGATGGCTAGGATGAAGGTCGCAGGCTGCAGTAAGAAGGTAGAGAGGAGATTTGATATGGCTGTAAAGGATCACATAAGGTTTAGAGAGGGTAAATCAAGGAACAGTTTTCCAATTCACAGGCGGATCAAGGACCAGAGAGGATGCAGATTTAAAATGTTAGTCAAAAGATATGAGAAGGATGTGGCAAAAATATTTTAATTTAAAAAATAGTTAGTTTATGCAATTCACCACCTTCAAAGGAATTGGTACTAGTACCTTCAAAAAGAAACTGGAGATATGCCTGCGGAAGAAACACTTTACAGCCCATTAGGGAATGGGAATGTGCCTGGTAGAGTTCAACATATATATAATGGGCTCTGTCTGTGCCACAATGATTGTATAATTTCATGGCATCAATAGATGGTTTGATAGGCACGAAAAATGGCATTCAATGAACAAAATGTGGTTGGGCTTTTACAGAGGGCAAACATGGCATCACACTATATCTTACAAAATATCAGGAGGGATCTTGAAGTGCATGTTCACAGATGGTGGGAGAAGGAGATATAATGGTTAAGATGGCATGTGGGATACTTGTCTTTATTTGCAGATGCTGTGGGAGCATGGAATCAATTGCAGAGATGTACATTAAACTAGTTAGGTCACAACTGAAGTTCCCTGCACAATTCTGATAACCACCCTGCAGAAAGGATGAAATAGCACGTAGACTTACAAGGATGGCCCGAGGGTGTAAAACTGAAGTTATGAGTGGTTATTGCAAGGTCAGGGTTGTTTCATTTGAAAGGAACATATCATTCAGGTGTATTACGCCAGGAACAAGAATTATGTATTTTTCTTGGATAAGAGGTCTTTAACCAGGAGACACATATTTGGAAAGTAGAGAGCAGAGTTGAGAAAAATGCTTACACCAAAAAGTAGCGGGTCTCTAGAACCTGATAATTAAAGGAATGGTGAAGGCAAAAACACTCATCATATTAACTCATTCTATTGACAGTAATTATGAGAAAAAAATGGCCTCTTTTGTCTTTCACAACCACTGGGTCAGGCAGTGGGGACGTCTGATGGACAAATCACTAAGAGAGAGCTCAGTGAGGACCGGAGGTATGTCATATTAATGTCAAGGCATGTGATTTAACTGGATAGTTTTCTTCAAGTGGCAACAAGGTGCAATGGTAATAGCAGGGCTGCCAACTCTCACGCTTTGAGCATGAGAATCACGCATTTGGACAAATTCTCATGCTCTCACGCTGATCACAAATTTCTCATGCTCTGTCGTGAGAAATTCTGTGATCAACGAAAATTTCGAAACTCAGATAAACTGCATGGACCGCGGGTGTTGGAGAGCCGGGACTGAGGGAGGGATGGAAGCAGAACCAGGGGTGGGGTCAGATGCAGGGAGCCGGGGCGGGGACAGATGCGGAGAGCCGGGGTGGAAACAGATGCGGGGAGCCGGGGCGGGGACAGATGCGTGGAGCCGGGGCGGGGACAGATGCGGGGAGCCGGGGCTGGCTAGTGTTTGCCGGGCAGGCGAGTGTTTGCTGATCTGGCGAGTCGCTCGTTGCGGCTCCGGCCATGAAGCAGTGCAAGAATCCCGGGCCGTCGGAGGCGTCAGAAGCTTTGCGCCGCTGCCGTGGGAGTCTCTGTGCCGAAGGAACAGAGACTCTCAAGTGAGGGGGAGAGAGAGAGGGGAAGGAGACACGGAGACAGACTGGAGAGAGAGAGAGGGGGTGGGAGAAGAGAGAGGGGGAGAGACAGAGGGGAGAGAATGAGGAGAGAGGGGGGGGGGGA